>NW_027175821.1:7568620-7843620 GCF_023055335.1 Clinocottus analis
CAGCTCCATTCTTCACCTGATCAATGGAATTACCTGCACAGACAGTTCAGATTTCATTATCTGCAAAATAAAAGACACTTTTCATACTAAAATGTATTTAAAAATATGCTTAATGCCACTGCCATGTACATGTTTTGACAGCTATGACATTTGCTGCCCAGACATAGACACAGATTTTTTGTTGTTGAGTAAATTATCCAAAAAGAATGCTGTACAGCAGCCTCCTCTTACTGATCTCCTTTCAACAGTCAAAGACTGAATGTTGATGCCTTCTACTTATTACAGCCACACAACCTGTCTGACAAAATGGATTAAAAGCTGTGTCATTAAGGAACATACTAATGTCATCATCGTCATCCTCATCACTGTCATCTTCATCATCATCTTCTTCTTTTGGATGGTTCTTGACTGCCATGTAGACCATCTTGTCACGGCCAACTCCCAGTCTGCCCGATGATGCAGCTTCCAGGTCAGGATGGCCGTTCTGGTAATCATCCTCAGTTATCACCTCTGTTCCACCTGGAAAGGAAGAAAAAAAGACAATTGAATCAAAGCTATGAACTACATTCAGTGTAACGCATCAGTTGCAAATGGTCTAAATGGGTTAATCGGGTGGTATCTACTTGTGTTGTTGAAATTATTTAATTGATTATACTTAAAGTCACTTGCCTAAATCGTCATCCGCTTCAGCTTTAAAAATGTATACTTTGATGACTTCAGAGCCGTCCTCCTCTTTACATTCCTTGTCTTCCATTACCTCAGTGCTGATCTCCAGGGGAGTGTCTCCTATGTCCAGCTTCTCTCCTACCTCATCCACTAAAACAACACAAATATCCATGGTTATCAAAGATCAGCAATAATAAAACATGGCATTGCATACAAAGAATGTTTATAAACCTAAGTTATCATATGGCAAGCGGTCTTACAAGAGATCATGAGGTAATCCTCAGAGCTGCTTCTTGCATCATCATCCTCGTCTGTCTGCAGGGGAACAGACTCAGCTGGCAGCTGTTGGTGGATTATGGTCTCGGAGTTGGCCTCTGTCACCATCAAGCCTTCTGACACAAGCTGGTGGTCTAGAGTGTTGTCCTGGTGCTCAGACAGTAGCTCCGCCACAAACACCTGGTCTGGCATGTCATCATGGTGGTGGTTTGAGTTTTGGATGAGGTCTGAAGTAAGGACATGGTGATGATGGTGATGATGGTGATGGTGATCCAGATCTTCCTCTATTGCAACCTCTGTGCCCAGAATATTATCAGGCATGATTACACTGTGTTCCGAGGACACCATGTCTTCAGTGGTCATTTCAATGGCTTCTACCCCCTGAGACTGCAGACTTTCAACATCAACCTCCAGGCCATCAACAACCTCAGCTTCCAAACCCTCCACTTCCACCTCTTCCTCAAGGCCCTCGACAACGTGAGCTTCCAGGTCCTCAACATCTACCTCAGTTTCCAGGCCCTCCACCATGTGAGCCTCCAGACACTCCACTTCCACCTCATCCTCTAGGTCCTCAACAACATGAGCCTCCAGCTCAACCACATGTGTCTGTAGTCCATCCACCACTTCTGCCTCCAAGCAGTCCACATCTGCATGTAAGCTTTCCACCACCTCAGTCTCCAGTTCCTCGACCACCTCAGTCTCTAGGCCTTGAATCACGTGAGTCTCCAGGCCTTCCACCTCAAGTTCGTGCTCCAGGAGGATGCCCTCGTCCGTCATCACATCAGAGAGAAGCATACCCTCGGGTACAGACACCACAATGTGCTCGCCATCAATGTGAGCCAGGCCTCCCATTCCTGCAACTGTAAACACAAGACACAGAGAGCAGCGCATGACAAAGAGTTTAAAAAAATAAATGACAAGTAAAGCTACAAACTGTTTTGCACATTATAGCTACAGCAAACAAATCGGAGAAGCGTGTCAAATGTTTGTGAAGGTGTATCATCTTCTTGTTGGCATGCTGTGAAGATGTCAGACTGACCTTCCACTGTGACTTTATTATTTAAGTAGAAGATTAACTTAAATGTCATTTACACTGTCAACTTGACAGCTGTGACACTAATAACCTGATTATTAAGTGTAGGTGGTTGTTTATTATCAAGGATACAGAAATTACATGATTTTAGGCATTTACAGTTTGTATGACCTGTAGGCTTTAGCGTTACTTTTACTTGTGGGGTGATGTATCTTGGTTTACATTTTGCATGCTGTGATTATTGGTTCACCGTATCCTATTTGACCACCTACCAAAGTCTTGCATGATCATAGCGTGGGGCATCTTGAGCTCCTGAGTGTGCAGCTCCAACACCCCTCCTCCTTGATCCATGTCTTTACTCTGGAAAAATACTGAAAATTGCAGTGTACACTGTGTTAACTGCTTTATTGACCTTTGTTCATGTGTGTTACTAAAAATGAAAGTAAAAGCATCATCTAACAAGGCCGGTATTTAATACACACCTTCACATTTGATGACAAAACCCTTAGAATACAACCAATAGGATACTTGATGCGCTTCCTTCCATCAAGGTGAATTAATCAATCCATCTGACAAAGAAAACAAATACATCATTGTTACTATTAAGCATTACACTCATGTTAGAAGAGAGAGAAATGAGGTAATGAGTTATTTAGTGACGCTCAAGTGTCGCAACATTACAACACTCAGTATTTCTACATGGGCTCAGGTTTATAATAAGGACACTGGTGCCACCACAAATAGTGGCCCCTGTATGAGAAACCTTCAAACATAAGACAGAGCAACTCCCTCCGTTGCCACTGAGAAAGTGGCCAGTTGTGTTGTTGACCAGTGGCTCCATCCATTGCTTATGAAGAGTACTACATGCAGCGCCAACCTGAGGACATATAGCCAATACACCTGGAGCTGGTTGAGCCTGATGGCTGTAGCCCAGCCGAGACAAAGGGTTGTCCCGCTCAGTGTGCAGGAGGATGAGCTCACAGACAGCGGCTCTGATCGCTTCCTAAAAGATGAGTCCTGCTTGTTTTTATGAGAGGAAGTGCATTGCCGTCACATGACTGCTCCAAATTAGCCAAATATGTAACGTTAATGTCCGCAAAGATCTGCAGTGACGATATGGGTCCCCGATTTCCACGGATATATCGCATTTGGATGCAACTAATACGATGCTGCCACTTTTGTCGTTTAAAAACAGCATCGTACTCCAGACTCTGCATACATCTACACATGCTCCGAGTTTATGGCCGCCAATGAAAGTACCGCAGACGTTATGCAATGCATACCAAGGCGGCTACCGCCCTCCACCCAACAGAGCTAACTAGCAAGCGAGCTAGGGCTGTTTCTCCCAGCGCCATTTTGCTTTAGCATAAAGGCTAATTCAAGGAACGCAACAACCGATCTTATTTAACCCAGGAAACATCAACTACACGCAACGTCACAACACCAGATACAGTCATTCGCACAAGCAACAGCCCATTATGCTTTATGTGATAATTTGTTTTGCATTGTCGCTCTGATCAGCGCCACGACGGCCGGCCGACCGGCTAGCTAGCCTGCTAAGCTAGGCGAAGCCACTCGTGCCGCATTATCTTCCATGTTGTTTTTCCAAAAGGCTGAAAGAGGCCCGCTACGGCCGACTGGGCCCTTGCGTCTTATTCCGCATGCCGTTCTAACCGACTCAAATTAATTTTACCTGATAGCGTCGTCTTCTGACTCTATCGGTGTTTCTCCCCCTTCTCAGTTTTGTCTGTTATTGTTTTGGTTTATTTTTCACGGTAAGCTAAGTGCGGCCTGCAGTTTTGGATCCCCGGGCACCCTTTGCTAGGCCTCGGCCAATCAGCTTGCTTCCTGACAAGCAGAGGGAGGGCGGGGGGCAGACAATGCGTGGCCTCGTTTACCGCTGATCCCTTACTATTTGCGTCATGCATAAGAGAGCAGAGTAACATTAACACAGGCTTTCTTATATCGGGATCATATATATGCACGGTTTTGGGACACATAATTAAAACAGTATCACATCTATAATTATATATACGTTTTTAATGTGGTTGTAAACTGCACTCAGACTTTGTATGCACGGATGAGGCCTGTAGGCCATTTTGTCACAAGGGGTGGGGTAGTCGAGATCTCATTTGTGAGGCGTTTGGTCATGCACCCAGGAAATATCCGGGACTGCTGCTACTGCTTGTGCTACAGATGGTTTGCAGTGACTAAATAGTCTGTAATGCAAACAGACCTCAACTCAGCATGCATGGATTGTATAATAGGTACAAACAGAAATGCTGCAATTATAGTTTCAGGGTAGACTTTATTATTAATTTTCATTCAGCTTCTAATTTTCAGAGGCACTCTGCATGAGTGTGCATAGCTGTCTTAAGGCACAAGGCCTTAGTGCATAACATTTTCTTCATTACAGTGGTATCCAAAAGCACACTCAGAACCAGATATTGATATGCAGTAAAAATGCAGCACCATAACAGTACCTTTAATTACTTAAGATTCTTCTGGAATTAGAAAGAGTTTTGCAGCTAACATGTGCCTTGGCACAAACCATATTTTCCATTTTTTCTTTATTATTTATAAGGGCAGTTTGGTTTACAGGAGTTGCATTGCTGTGTAAGCAAAGAGCAAAACACAAGTACAACATATTTAAAGATAATCACAATGAACCAATCAAACATTCATGAATTCACACAGATCATATTGCAGTTACAGGATAAGGATTTAAAAATAATTTAAAAAAATCAAGCATGCAACATTCAGCACCTTGACCTAGTAGGAATGCACACAGAAAATGAACAAACCACCAATATCTTCATTTAAATTGTCTTCATTTAAATTGTCTTCATATCAATTACATCACAAGAACAGTGATACAACCCTTAATATTCCAGCAGGTTTACACAATTACCATAGAAAAATAAGTAAAATTGACACAAACAAATCTTCTGGAAGCTCAGAGTTGGTCTATATCGCAAGTGGAGTGTGCATGTGTGCCTTCGTGTCTGCCTACACATCCTCTTTGTGTGGGTTGACAATGTTTCATGCGAGGGAAAGAGATAAGTCTTGACTACAAATCCAGTGCAGCCCAGCGCTCCAGTCTGAAATGGGGACCGAAAGGTTGTACAACACAGTTGTGGACACAGTGGCCGTGTTCTTTGAGAGTACTATGAGAGGTAAAGGGAAATGGTCAAGTGAGGATCACAGCAGTGGGCATCCTTCATCACCGGCCAGGCTCAGTAACAGCCATCTTTCCAGGATTCATCTGACATTTTTGTCATGCCAAAAGACCTGTCAATAAAATACAATTAGTCTTCATTCAGGAGCCCAAGTATCAGACTGAATAGCATAAAAGCAAATTCAACATTTTTGAAAGTACATTTTTGTCAATTTCTCAACATTCCTTGACAGCTTTTCATTTGCGCACTCACCTCCTTGGGGGCTGTGAAAGTTTACTCCGGGTAGATGCCTGTCCTCGTCCCACGGCAGCCCTCCCTGCCCCAGCGGAGGCTCTCCCGGGTATGTACGCTCCGCCATTGGCAGAGCCTGGGGACTGGACCCTGCGGCCCCCTCCTGCAGGCGGTGCTTGGACTACAGGCAGACCTCTGGAAGGCTGACGACCAGTTGCCATGGAGCCTAGAGGAGTCACTGCTTTAACTGGAGTCCGGAGGGAAAGAGGTGACTGGCCACTGCCACGCAGACGACTAGAAGCCATACCTTGAGTAGAGGAAAGGCACATTGATACAATATAATCTCAACCAGCTATTTCTTTCAGACAAGGGGACAAAAATACATGTTGTGGATATATACAAAACATAAATGTGCTGTGGTTGAAATCCAACCCCTGTGTGTGGCATGTAGGAGTTGGAGGTAAGCCTGGGAGGAGCAGCATTGAATTATCAAGGATACATTTGGAGGAAACTTGTGAAATAATCATGTAGCGATATCGCTTTTTCGCTTTATTTTCGCCAACTCCAGTGAAACATTTGCCTGACGCCGAGTTGCGAAGGCCAATCAGCGTTGAGCTGCTCCGCCCGGCACCACTGTTGTCTTGCAGTTGCTGAATTCAACTCGCTACTGGTCCGCCTGAAGTAGCGATGGAAGAGGCACTCATTCAGATGCGGGTTGGGCTGTGTGTGCCTATGGACAATATTATGAACCCAGACACACTGGCGTTTGATGTTCCGACATTTGTGGGACTTCAAGAACAAGTATAAAGCAGAACTAGTGGTTATTTCAATGGTGGAGGGCGGAAATGTAACTGTTTTCATGGAGTAAAGCCACGGGAAAGCCAGACCCCCTTTCTGCCACGAAAAAGCGAATTAACAAAATACCATACCACAAGTCAAGCGAGTATACTCGGACGAAAAAAAGTCTTTCTGTGTGAACGCAGTATTAGGGTGAGACGGTCAGGGTTAGATCGATACATCCATTTTGATGCATCAGATATATATCAGATTTCTGATTATATCAGCATGCTAATATCCATCAAAGACTTGCAAGTTGAGTATGTTCAACATTTATATTTAGGATTTCTTTCTTTACATGTGAAAGAAATGAGCAGAGCAAGTTAGGGATATTTTTTTACAATGCCATTCTATTATGCTTTTTCTATTTTTGCTTACTGCATGAGATTTGTAGTGAGCACATGCCAACTGTTTGCAAACATTACTATTTTTGTTGTTGACAGTTGCCCTTTTAATAAATTTTTTTCCTAAACATATACCATGATTTTCTTTTTAACTTTCTGTTTGCATTTGTATTTACTCACCAAAACTCAACGCTAAAACAATTGCAAAGCAAATTAAAAAAACATTTTTGAAACCTGCATTAAATCTATTTTTTTGCTACTAGTCTTAACAGCCTTTTTCGGTGCACCGCGGCTTTTCTTGTCGCATTACTACCATCAGTAGATTAGTGGAATAACGTGACACTTGCCAAGTTAATGTATCATGTCACCCAAGTGCAAGATACAAGAAAACCGTGCTCCAGAGCACTTGTAGTGGTCACATATTCCACAGGGTATCTTTAAGACAATTCTTCAAGATTATTGTTTAAACCTGTGTTCATGCAGAGCTTCAAGAGGTTAAGGAGCTGGGAGAGAAGTGACACAACAAAGGGCAAGGACAACAAGACAAAGGAAGGTGCCCTTATATTGGAGAAAAGGTTAGGAACCAGGAAGAGGGTAGGGTTACCTGTGGAGGGGGAGTGAGTCAGGTGGGACATGCGGTTGCCAGAGCTCTGGAGGTTAGCCTCCATGCTGCGACTGTTTCTGACTGCCTCCAGGGAACGTAGGCTGGTGCGGGGGGCCAGATTAGGCATGCTGTGCCTTAACTCTTCTGTAACCACACATACAATACACATTTAGCAACAACAGTGCATGCGTGTGTCATCACAGCTTTGGTCCAACAAGACTCTCTGATAGTCACTCTGATCTTTTTGACTGAGAGTACTGCGGGTATAAATGCTGAATTATTGACTATAGCCTACCTTCACTCTTGGCAAACTTAAGCAGCTCTGCACTGGGGCCCTGGAGGGATCGTCTGGGTGCTCTTGTGCGTGGAGCCCCGAGTCGGCTGCTGTATTCCTGACCGTGATTGGAGGTGGAGGGGGACAAGCATCGGGGTGAGCCTAACGGCGAAGGGGTGAAGCGATGTCGCCGCTGGGGCATGGAGCAAAAGTCATCCTCTTCGTCCTCCAGGCTATAACTGTCAAATTCCTGATCGCTGTAGGTGCCACCCCGGCACTGCAGCGAGGCTGTGGAGCTGCGGCGCGATGCAGATGCTGAGGTGCAGGCATAATCCTGCCTCAGACCTGACACCAAAGTTATAAAGTTAAAAACAGAATATACAGGCAGCTGTGGAATTTACAATTGGAAAACACGATGACATGTGATGCACAACACCTCTACTCACTCTCTTCCTGTAGGCGAGCCATGATCTGGACATCAGTGAGATCCTGCAGCTTGTAACCCATAGAGATGGAGTCATCGGATGTGCTGAGCTCACTGTCTATGGAGGACTGCGAGCTCAGGGCAGAGTGCATGGTAGTGCCACCTGTAAAAACACAATGGGCAAATGTATTATCTATTAAAGAAGCTGCATCCCACAAATGAATAGGAACAATATTAATCACACTCATAAGGACTCTACTTTAGGCAGAATTATTTCCAATTCTCAAATAAAAGCAGATACTGAAATAATGTCCATGTGGTCTGTTTGAACAAATAAAGGCCTGGGGAACGAACTGTGAAAAAAAAAACTTTTACCAAGACCGGTATTATAATAGTTAGAGGCTCTCCAAATAAGAAATAAACCTGGCCAGGTTAAAACCTGCAAGACATGGCACAGCCACACGATTGAATCAAAGAAAGTTAAAACTAGCTTTCAAACCAAGATTGCTGAACAGAAGAAACAACAGATTTGATACAATGCCCCCTTTTAAAAAAGCATAAAATGAGAAATCCAAATGTTAAACCTGTGTGGACACTGAATTAACAAGATGTCACGCCAACGGGGGTCTGTCTACTCACTAAGCAGAGTAGCACATTACAGTGTTGACACAAAAAAATTGATGAAATATGTTTTTAAAGTTTGGAGTTGTGCGAGGTATAACCCCAAACTCGTCTTAAATTTAGATTTCAGTTTAATAATCACCAGGTGGATACGCATTTTATGTAAACTATCAGACTGAACTGGCCAATATATACAAATTCAAGGTGTGAATATCGACAAATCCTATATAGTACGTTTAAATCAACACACATCTCCACCAGAGTTTACTTTTTAAGCAACATTAGTCTAGAAATGACTGTCTCTGCTGATGATGCACAGGGAAGCTATACGCTAAATTCCCCTGCCAGGCATGTCTGTCTGACTCCAGCCTAACTTTCATACGAATGGGAAATGACATCATCATCCAGGGGCATTTGGTTATATAAAAACTATTGGATTAGATAGGGTCACCAAGCATTTACAAGTTCATGCAAAGTTTGTTATTTACAGGGTATTCAGAATTTTTGGTCTTTGCACAAATTGCCAGGCAATGTGAAACAAGGTGAGGAATAACGAAAGTGCAAAGTAACGAACACTCAACACAAAATCAAGATCAACAGCAAAACACATTTCACACAGGTTAGCATTGACACGAAAAAAATCCCCTTAGGTACAAACATTCCATTATCACTGAGTATCCTCCAAAGTATACCAGTAGGGGGTGCATTCATGTGTATACCATCAGCAACCTTTGTCATGCAAGAAGCTACCAAAATGTCCTAAATTCCCTGCTGTTCAGCAGACCGTGAAGTAGTTTGTGGTACAAGACTCCAGTAATAAAATAAATGGTAAACAAAGGATGCCTAGTAAAAATAGAAAATCAATCTAATTTATGGTATGTTTTGAGAAAAAAAATGCAGTATATGCAACACACAGTAAACTGGGTAAAACATGCAAAAAGGCCAGAATAGTCTTTAGGAATTACCGTTCAGATCCCAAGGGAACAAATTGTTATGCATTAGTGCACACACATAGCAAATGACCTACATCCTCACAATAACTGGAGTCAATCCCACTGTTGTGTTGAGCAGAAAATAAGGAGCACTGTGTGTTAATGCCATGCCATACCTGAGCTGCCACAGGTTAGTAGGGATTTGTTAGTTGATTTGTGGTACCCAGGAGAGATCAGGCCTGAGCCTGTCGAGCCTGCCTCGGCTGATGGGCTACTGTACATGCTCCTCCATCGAGACGCTGCAGGGAACAGGAGAGGAGAGATTAGATATCCTCCGAAAAAAGCCTACACAATTTAAAAATTAAAAAAAGCGATGACAGGCGTCAATGTATTTTTTTGTTTCACTAACACGTGAAATTGTTTTTATGTTAAACTGCTTATGCTGCTATATTAACCCATATTCCCTGGAAGAAGAGATCTTGTATCTGGGTGCAAATCTTCCCACCTGCACCTGCTATTTAACTTCTTGTGGGTGCATAAGCGCAAAGTGTCACAGCAGCTGAGCCAACAACAGTCACACATGACAAGAACATTTTTAACAAAAGGAAGAATCGGACTTTCGGTAAATCATGTTGTCTAGATGATGCAAAGCAACACAATGTGAACATAAAGCACCTCATAACTGCACCCAGGAGGTATATGTTGTGTTGTACTTTTAACAGTTATTTAGACAAAACTATATATAAATAGTTTGGTAAAGGACTTCGATACAATCCAACAATATGTAGATTCATAATTGTACTGTATTTCGTGTTAGAAATAAATTCCATTATGTGACAGCAGCGTTAATGTCAAATAAGATATGAACATACATTTTTTATTTGTTAAATAAAATGCAGAAAATGAATAAACTCCAGTTATCCAATGCCTCCCACATAAATAGAGTTATAACTGACTACTCTGATGTGTGTAGAGGTGCGTGGCTTTTTTTGTAGCAGCTTGGGCATCATTTGCATGTGATTTAATTAAATATACACAATGCATGGCTGTGTGGAATAGCATCAATCAGACAAATTCACCTTTTGAGCCACAGTCCGGCACAGTTTGATGTTCAGGGTAATAACAGGTGCAGGTGTAAATAATGTTTTTGAAAGTTTTGAGAACTAACAGTGGCATATGTATAATTGTGGATATGTACTATAGGGTCAAGTTTAGACAACATCTTTTTTTAAACTCACTTTTTAAAGTCCCCTTCACTCCTAACCGTGAAGTCTCTACGCCAACAGGCAGTTTCATGGCCCGCTGCTGGCGTTTAAAAAGGAGAGCTGACCCGAGAGGAGGGGGGGGGGGGGGGGGGTAATCCAACCCAGTGTGTGACTTCATGTAGTCATTCAGCCCTGGTGTGAATAGTTCTGTTGTTCCGACTCTGCAGTGTGCAGGAAGTCGGAGCTGCGAGCTGGGTAAATAATATATGGGGCCTGTTGGATCCGACACAAACCTCTGTCTACACGTAGAGATGTACACACCATGTACACATTCGCTGAGTGCTCAGGCTTTGTTGTGCAACTGAAACAAACACTGATCGGTGCACACAAAAGCCGTGAGCAGTAAATAAGAAAGCAGATATTACACAGAGGTAGGTGAGACCCCTCACCCTGTACTGAATTAGGTTTCTTGATCTTAAATTTAGGCCAACCACGTCTGGAGGCAGCAACATGTGACGCATAAAATACAAAAATGTGAGTCATATTTTGAAAGCGGTTGTTGCTTCGCATTTCGGATACACTGAAAGATTGTTAATTTGAGGGCTTTTGGGAATTAATACAAATATGACATAGTAAATATTTAAGGAGTTAGAATGCAAAAATGTAAATATATATATATATATTCACATACTCTGGTCTAAGCGGCTGATCAGGGTCCGACAAGCTATTTCTGTCTCTGGGCTGCGATGGTCGAGAGCCTGCCGACACCACTTCAATGGAGACTCTGGGCCTTGATCGTTTACTTGCTTTTTTGGAGACACGTACAACCTGTAAAGAAGAGTGAGACAACAAGAAAACAATGCAAAAGGGTATTAGAAGAGGAACACAGACAAGAAAAAGAGAGTGAAAAGGCAGTTCAGGACCGACACAGTATGCCTAATTTACTTTATCAAACATGCGCGTCAAGATGGAGGTTAGTGTGAATTATTGGACTATAAAGGGTATGCACTTAATAGTATTAAATGGCATGTGCATACATTAACAATGTTTTGAACGCACAACATAGAATAGGTTGGGCTGATCACAAGCATAATTAACTCCCAACCACTGAATGGGACACTGTAGGAAGCAGCAAATAAAAACCTCACAAAAAAACAAACAATACAACCAAACTGGTTTGCTGAATGACATAATCCGATCAAACAGGGAGTGAGCAAATACTTTATGTAATACATCTTTTAACATCTTTATCACAGCTTCAAACTGGTTTTCAAACATGACAAATGCACATTGGCCTCATTTACATCCCCCAAACATATCACGCTCATCCTGTCATTACGGGCCACAGTCAAACGGACAAATCAGAAAAGAAGTACAATTTAAAGTCTAGAGTTATATTTGGAAATAGCTGCCAGAAACCATCACGTCAACAAACGACCAGCCAATGATCGGTTTTCGTGCAGCTACACACGGTCGCCATCTGAACTGCGATGTGTCCAGTGTTTCCCCAGTGAGAGCAAACAGCCATCAGTTCACCACAGGCTTTGAACCGGCAGTCACATTGGCGGTTCCCCTTACATTGGACACACAAAAGATCCGGACTGACTGGTTCTGAGCCAATCAACGACAAAATCAGCTTTCCATTGGTTAAACACGAAAGCACCCATTTCCCACTGGAATGAGCAACAAAACAGAGAGCAATATCCAGGTCACACATCCTGCCAGAGAGCACAGCTTCTCAGTGTGTTTGATTTCTGCTAAATCAATACTAAAAAAAAAGTTAATAAAACAGAGCACAATGTTTTTTATAAATAACATTAAAGAAATAAGTAGAGTAGCATATGTAGATGAAGTATACAGTTATTTTTGTATGTTCTATACTTTTGCAGTTAGTCTATACTAATTTCAAACAAACCCTACAGTACTGATCTTGCAGTTATCGTACAACCGGTGTTCTTCCTTTCATTATGAAACCGAGCAGCGCCCCATTTGCATTCAACCACAGAGGCAAGATGGATAACTTATGTCGATGCTGCAAAGTTAGGTTTTGCTCGACTGTTTTACTGTGAGGAGAGAACTATTCAGAGGTTTTAAGTATAGGCTTGTGTGTGATTAAAAACATCCAACAGGAAAATGACCATGATTTAAGAACAAAATGGAAATGGACACTTCGAATTGACCCGGTGGGGTTAAAACATTTTTCTGCCGGGTCCAATCAAGACTGAGAACTATTTTTAACAGTGCAAATACTCTGCCAATGCAGTCTATTTTTTCTCTCAAAAACGCACAAGAACTCCTGCGGTTGTTCTCAGCTCCAGTGTTTCTGTCCCGGTTTCAGTCTGGTCACACAGGGGGGCCTCAGATCACATGCTGTGCAATCCCACTCAAAGCAGTTTAGCCATGCGGCAGCATCCAGCCCAGAGCAGATGAGATTATGCCGCCGTTAGGATTACAGGATTTTTGGGCTATGATAACCTCCCAAAGCACATATGGTATGGCTAATAATGTGAAACTGAACATAAGTCGTGAATGGTCTGACAGTTAAGCTGCTAAAGTAACCACCGGGAACACAATATGGTACCCGTTAGAGGCAGCTCACCATGCACAGCATAAGTAAACATGAAACATGAATTTTGGCATGATATTAACACAGATTATTTT
The DNA here is from genome assembly GCF_023055335.1 of Clinocottus analis. Taxonomy (NCBI): domain Eukaryota; kingdom Metazoa; phylum Chordata; class Actinopteri; order Perciformes; family Cottidae; genus Clinocottus; species Clinocottus analis. Next base: position 7,581,908 of record NW_027175821.1, read on the forward strand.
GTAATTAACCCTCTATAACTAGTCATTTTGGGGATATTCTGCAAATTAAACTGGAGGAAATGAGCAAAGTTCATCTTGTCCAACAACAAACAGGCTTTTGATAAGCTTCAACCTGACCTGCATTCAGGAATGTACTAATGCAGATATTAGTACATTTTGTAACGAGGCTTAGTGAATGTAGAACTAACTAGTCAACAATATTAGCAATTATTCTCATATTTTTTTCCATAGATTTTCAACTAAAAACAGCTTGATATAACACTTCTGGTACTGCAATCCTTTTCATTCATGCTTGCTTTGTAGAGTTCTCCTTGCTTGGACCCCTGGAGTCTTCGAAACTTGGCCTTCATTTTGAGCTCAACTTCACACACTTACGGTTTTATGACTGCATTTGCACAGTTGTGACGTTAATGTGGTAACAAAATCCGTCCACAGAAATATAAACCGAGTACTAAAAAAAAAACACTCCTTTAGTAGTCCTGCGTCAGTGGGTGTCTCCTGGACGATAACACACCCACACAGAGACTCACAAGGCGAAAACAATACCAGTGTCTGTCGCGTCTGGTACAAAAAAAACAACTTTTGTGTTCTTCATTACCTGCCAAACAGGTCGCACATAGATCACGCCTGTTTACCCAGGTTAGACAGCGCAAAGTCAATTTTATGGGACAACCAAACGCCTCTCCTTTTGTTAGCACATCAAAGGCTTCTAAACTTATTCTCTCCGGAAGGCTGCTCATTTCTTTTACTCCTTGTCAGTCTCGTGCTTTTCGTCTTTTTTTTCTCCTCCATCAACACAATGTCCTTATGAGTACAGTTAATATCCAGATTTAGTGGTCAAAATGTTTGCCACAGTTAAGCAAAGCTTTGAAAGTACAAGAAAATAATCTTCTTGAGTCTGTGGCTGAAGGGAAAAATGTAGATTGTCTTGGCCTTGAATTACTGAATTTTAAATCCAAATAACCTACTTCTAAAGAACAGTGCATACTCACTTCCTGTGGGGGAGTAACACTTAAAAAGTCAGAGGTTAAAAATTAAAGAGGGCAAGTGATTCATCTGGCTGAAGGGGCTCCTCTACCTATAAACAAGCAAACTTAAATTATGGCATTGCTGGGGCCTGTGCTGCCAGAAATGTGCTTCCTCTAAAGATACCGCTTCTTCTTATTATGATTGACTTCTCTCGCATGTCTGCAAATGTAAAGATCCAGCTCACTGATCAGTCCAGCGTCTCACTCCATCCCACTTGTTTGGATAACCCAAACAAGTGGGATCGAGTGAGGCTATGGAAACATGACCAGAGACAAGCGGTTCAGATAACAAAACATACCATCTGTCATCGTCCTCGACGTCTGCAGACTCATCCTCTAAATCTAGGACATCCACTTCATCCAGTGCAGTTTGGTCCACCCCTGAGTTGCTCTCTGCAAGGGTCTCTGACTCGTAACTTTCCTGAGAAGGGCTCTCTGGGGTTTGGGCCGCTCCGTTGCTGCTGGTCAAGGTGAGAAAACCCCCACATGGACCGCGGTCCTCCTCTTCATCGTCATCTTCCTCCAGCCTGTTGGCCCTCGGCAGGGGGGACATGTCTTCACCACTGCTGCTGTCCTGAGTGGGTGACAGCTCAAAGTCTGCTCTGCCCGGCTCGCCGCCGTGCTCCAATCTGAGGGGGGAGTTGGTCACCTCCTCACAAGTCAGCCTCTCATTGATGTACACAGCGTCTGTGAGGTTGCTGTTGTCGCTGGCTCCTCTGTGGACGATAGTCTTGCTCCCCCTGTTGCGCAGGGTCTCGTTCTGGACCTCCAACCTACGAACAAGCTCCTGCAGCTTTCGCACCTCCTCCAGCTCCCCCCCTACCAGGTCCAGACCACCCTCTCCTTCCTCCTCCTCGCACCCAGGCTCGGAGCTCTCGTTGAGGCCAGTGGGACTGCCATTGTCAGCCTGGAGGACCATGCTGGCACTGTCCGGGACCACCATGCTCCTTCTCTAATGGGAGGAAGAGTAAGATTATAATCTACACCATGACAATACATGCCTCCATATTAAAGCATCAGCACCAAGCTTCATTACTCAGGCTCATGGTGTGTGGCTGACTCCACCTTTTAGTGAATGGGGACTCGTAAAACAGCAACGTAACACATGGTTACTGCAGCAAAACAAACATATCCATCTTATGTAAATACTTCGTTCACATGCGGAACTTTGGACGTGAATCACACAGAGTAGCTCTGGTATCAGTCCGCCACTTTAGGTTACATTAACTAACACGAGGCGATGTCAGCCAACACTCGTTTTACATGTATTTACATTCTATCTCTCTCCCTCTCTTCATCACGTTTCTAAGTCTGAAGCTTTAATTTTCCTGGCAAGAAGCTACATAAGGACCATTAAACCCAGCCCCGAGCTGAAGACTTGCAGCAGCTACATCGTAGTATATCATGTAATATCAAGTTAACGTGAGCTCGGCTAGCATGCTAACAGCAATAACAAGCGTACCGGTGAGTGAGCCGTGTTGTTTCGTCCCAGCGAGCCCGCCACTTGGAGCTCAAACCCCTCTGAGCACCAGCCTCTGCATGGATGGAGCAGCTAATCACCTCCACCTGAGACGGTCCCCGCCTCGGCAATGGTCGTCAACACAGCGGGAAGAATCTCAATTAGCTAGTTCATGTTTTCTTGACGCTCGAGCATCACCGATGGCGTCCATCGCATCGCTCACAGCTAACGTTAACTAGCTTGTTGATGGACTTTAGTTAGCCCAATGAACAGACCAGCAGCGCTCGCCCCGCCCTCTGTGGAGTTGCTGTTATTTGGCGCCGCCTTTGGGAAAGATGTGGTACTGCCGTGTCATAGTTTGTATCCAGTACTGTCGCCGTTGGATGTCGCTGTTTACACAATTCACACCATTACAATTGATTTTAAGTGATTTCATACTAATGTTTTAGTTGTTTTGCAATGGTAGTCAATTATGTCTTCACTATGCTGAAAAGAGAATGGCAAATTTGTTCTGTATACGTTTTGTTGGACAAAGGTCATTTAGACATTCTCCATAACTCGTCACTTTCAAAACAGCACTTAAAACCCATTTTTTAAACCTGTTTTTGATTTTTCACTATTGTCATCTTTCTTGCTGCCTCTATTGTTTGTCTTTGCCATGTAAAGTGCCTTGAGTACCTTTTAAAGTGCTGTACAAATATAATGTATTATTATTATGCAAGTAATCATGCTAATTAAATAACCTCTATAACTTGTTTTGCAAGAAACAATAATCATGTGCACTTTAATTGAAGACAGCATCCAATACAAATATAGGCAGGGAAGTCAATAACCACTAACCTTGTGACAATGCAATCTACAAATAAGTGTTTTTTTTTGTATATGGCTTTAAAATATTTTTTAAGGACGCTGAATAAAATCATAAGTCTGTGTCTACCTCCTATCATTTAGTCATGCTCTTTCTCTTCTGTTGTTGCAATGTCTCTGTCATGGTGCACAGACATGACTGACACTGAAAGACCATTGTAAAAAAAAAAACAATATGCAAACCATCCCTTTTTTGCAGATTCATAAAAGCGATCATCTCCTTAAATTTGTATTCATGAGCTTTACAGCTTCCTTACAACAGAAGGGAATTTGTAAATCTCGATTAGTCTTTGTAATTTTGGTAACATAATTCTAACCAAAGACAATTACAATAGATGGTAGAAAGTATGTCTTCTCTCTCTAGTACTTGCATGCTGTTGTATGAGCATGTTTCAACAGGCTTGCTGTGGAAAAGCACAACCTGCACCATCGAGAAAATCAACTTAAAACGGCCATAGGGTCAGAGTTAAGCAATCCACACCCAGTATGGATGATGAGTCCTCAACACAAGTTCATTTTGCAACGATACAATAATAATGCTAACATTTTGCACCACACGACTTTTTAAAAAAACATATTAAAACTCAATGTTCCAAAGATATTTCATGGCAATGTGGAATGTACAACATCTGTAGAGGATCCACTCCCTTTTTTCCAGCAGGCTTAGACCTGTTCTACTCTAGATGGAAGCGGTTTTGACTGAGAAGAATCACTCAACGATTCAAAATTACCTTTAAATATATGTTGTTCAAATGAAGCCAAGACAAACCGGCTATGCATGCTCACAAATAAGGGCTTTAGTTTTATTATTGAAAAATTAAACTTGAATATTGCAACATACTTATTTAAGATCATTTTCTTCTCAGCCAAACATGATCAAGTAACAGGAGTGTGAGAGTTTCCATTTCCAATATGTTGTTGGTTAGAAAATAACCTGACTTTTGCTCATAGTGTCACATGCGGAAATAGTTCACTGAGACCTTCATTGCCTACTGTCTTGCGTTTCCATCGTTCCCATATTGTGCACACTGGAACACTATTGTTCACAAAACTATCATACTGTATAAGAATGACAATTCTACTTTTAACCTTATGGCTTCTAATATTTAAAATATGCACATTATTAAATGCCACTCTACAGATTATGGATTTAAATTGGTATTCAGTTTTATGTTGGAAGACTGTCATGTCATAACCTTCTCCTCAGGCGATGATTTTATTTGTTTAATATCATTCATTCAATGTGTCCTAGTTTATTTTGAAATACTTCTCTCATCTCACACTGACTGCTCGTGTGCGTTTCATTTCCTCTGAGATTGAATAGAGCTGCACAAACAACTGGTACAGCTTAAATGTCAGACCAGTGCAATGAGCTTCGTATAATTACAACATGGCTGCTACACAAATGAATAATGTTTAACTTCTCTCCATGTTACCAGCACCCAGAGCTCCACACTTATTTTCCAGCAGTGGTCCACCAGTTGACAAAACTTTCTCCGGCTCTGTGGTTCAAACTACAGATTGTACTTCTGTAGTTTTTGTATGACTGCTTGGCGAGAGGGGCAGAGCAAAGCCTAGCGCTGGAATCGGTCATTCAGGGCTGGTCTACTTAGTACATGAGCCAGAATACACTGTGGAGGAATGACAGAGTACGGAAGAGGAAGAGGCCGAGTCACGCGGTGGCCTTCGACTGCATGGACAGCCCAGTTCTAGGAAACTACCATATTTTCAGCAATGGAATACTTAAGCAACAACATTACTTCTGGCTTGAGGTCTGGAATATTTATTGCAATAACTTAAATTACTATTTTTATTATTTTGGTTTGCTAGTCATGTTCGACAATTATTTAAACCATATGCAGCACTAACATTAGAAATACATTTGTCATGAGAAAATCTGTTCAAATACTCTTAAAAAGAAAGACTTGATGTTACTCAAACATTTTTGATACATGTTTATTAAGAAGAAAAAAAACATCTCATGTGTTATTTGTCATTACACTTTCTGAACGTTAACAATGCCTTATCTTATATGGCTTCCCAATAACACCACCATTTTTTTGTGGTTTTCTGTTTAGCCCTTTTCAAACAGCATGGAAAAACATCGACATGGGATTACAGATTTTAACCGTGTAGCATCAGCCTAAACACCATTTCTAATCAAACATGGTGGCACAGAAAACAGGCAGAGATGCTAGAAAAGATTACAAATAAGAAGAGCAGGGAACAGGGCCGGTGTGCATAATCATGGTAGGTGTGTTTCAGTTACTTGGCGCTCTTCTCTTTTGCCATATCTGTGTGATCATAAGAGAGAGACAGATGAGGTGATCAACCTATAACTGATCCGGATGACCGGGCAAAAGACAAACCAATATAGCATGGTGTTTAAACATTAAAAGAGAAGCACTGTTTTAAAATGAAAGCTAAAGGAGGCCGAGATATCACACATTTCAGTTTCTAGTATGGTGGCAAACTCCCAAAACACTGGATCCTTAAATTTCCCATCATGCAAAAAAACGCTCCATGAAAAGTTAACTTAACTCTGTGTGTAAAATCTATGAAGTGCACCTTTAATGTCCGTCTGTCCATTACTTTACTTCAGCAGCAGTGCACAACACAAAGCCGAACAAGAACTGAGGAAACATGATCAAGGGTGGAGCAGATAGATTTTAAACACCTACCTTCTTTAGTTGGAAGAAGGTTTTTTTCTGTTGTTTCAGCCTTCTTAAGCATTTTTGTCTGGAAACCCTCTACACTCTTATTGAGTTCCTCTTTCTGAGCTTGCTAATGGAAAAAAAAATAAATGATTGAAATCAAAACACAGACTTTGATAATGAAAATGATAAAATGTTTAGAGAATGCACGAGAAAGAATAAACACACATCCCATCATTTCATCACTGGAGGTGCAGTATGAAATCAAGCTCCACCTCAGTTTAAAAAGACAGTACCGGGCTGAACTCTGGAGTTGTGTCAGCAAGGCAGAGATAATGGACAGGTTGTCTTATTGAAAAAAAGAGCAGCTAACAGCAAAAGGACTGAATGAAAGCAATCATGGCAGGTAGGTTTTAGGTACTTACCTCTTCGATGGCTTTCTTCTCCTGTTCAATTACTGTGTGATCACAAGAGAGAAAAAGATGAGGGGACCAATGTATAACTGGGCCGTAGGTTCATCACAAAACAGTGCTAATTACATGACAGAACCAGAAAACAAGTATTCATTCGATTGGGACAGTCTCATTTGTTATAACAATACTCCTTGAGCTTTAACCCGCTTTCTCATACATCCAGTGCACAGAGGATTGTGGGTCAGAATAGCCATGTACCAGTTAAAAACACCTGATTTAGTGCTTTGGTTCCGCCACACTAACATAAAGGCCAGGACTGTTTGCCACACTTCAACTTATCTAAAGCACTTTTATCTAAAGCATCAATGTCAATTATTCTAGTGGGGCAGTGGGGCACCTCTCCACCATATTGAAATCATAATTGTCAACAATCAATTATGATTTTTTCAATAAAGTGTCAAATATTCTACATGGCGTGTCAAATTTGAATATGCAATAACTAGTGAACAGATAGTTCTGTTTGCCATACTTTAACCTAAACTGTTCCTGCCGTTTCGTGTCAGTTTAGCATGAAGCAGCACAAGCTCTCAGGAGGAAACCTGGTTTCAGAGCGGATCAGCTAGACCTACCTTTTGCAGTTGGAAGAGGGTTTTTTTCCTCCGTTTTGGTCGTCTTGAGCTTGCGTGTATCGTAGTGCGCCAGCTCCGAATTCTTTTGATCATTCTTAGCTTGCTAAAAAAAAAAAAGAAAAAAAAAGGGGGAAGACAAAGAGGTTAAAAACACGGATACAAAAATGAATATATGATAACATCTTTAGAGAACGTCAACACACATCCCATCATTTCATCAGTGGAGGTGCAGTATGAAATCAAGCTCCACCTCAGTTTAAAAAGACAGTACTGGGCTGAACTCTGGAGTTGTGTCAGCAAGGCAGAGATAATGGACAGGTTGTCTTATTGAAAAAAAAGAGCAGCTAACAGCAAAAGGACTGAATGAAAGCAATCATGGCAGGTAGGTTTTAGGTACTTACCTCTTCGATGGCTTCCTTCTCCTGTTCAATTACTGTGTGATCACAAGAGAGACAAAGATGAGGGGACCAATGTATAACTGGGCCGTAGGTTCATCACAAAACAGTGCTAATTACATGAGAGAACAAGAAAACAAGTATTCATTCGATTGGGACAGACATTATATATTATAACAATACTCCTTGAGCTTTGACCCGCTTTCTCATACATCCAGTGCACAGAGGATTGTGGGTCAGAATAGCAATGTACCAGTTAAAAACACCTGATTTAGTGCTTTGGTTCCGCCGCACTGACAAAAGGCCAGGACTATTTGCCACACTTCAACTTATCTAAAGCACTTTTATCTAAAGCATCAGTGTCAAATTTGAATATGCAGTAACCAGTTCAACTCTGAACACACAAGGAGATAAACAATGGATTATGTCAAAGTTACACTGTTGAGAACAATGTCAAGTAACTTTGTAATAAGTACACCAAGAAAGAGGATGTCTTGAATGTTCATTTTCAGTGAGGGCTGAGCTCCAAAAACACTGGATCCTCCCATTTCCCATAATGCAACTCAATGACATCTTGTCTTAGTGTAATGGAAACTTTCTCTGGAACTCCACATTCCCAGTTTCTGACACAAGCTTTCTGTGAATTATTTGTCGTCTTCCGGCCTAAACCTCTATTTCAGATTACATCACTCTGATGTCAGATTAAGACAGCTCTCTTCAGGGCCATACAAGACCGTATACAATTGTTATACAGGCTGTCTAGTAATGTAGAATGTATCAAGGCGTGGCACAGATATTTCAGTAAAACCAAATTACAATTTCAGAAGAAACTGATTTTAACAAAGCAGGTTTCTCCTTCCGTTACAACATACCATAGCCCCTAGAACCTCCCCCTCCCCCATCCAAAAAAAAAAAAGCCCAGGAAACGCTAACATGCAAAAAAAAACCAAACAAAACAGTAGTATACAAACATTTTCACAAGTTGGAGAGTACGCTCCATGAAAAGACTTTAATGTAATGTCTGTCTGTTTATTACTTCAGCAGCAGTGCACAACACAAAGCCGCCGAACAAGAACTGAGGAAACATGATCAAGGGCGGAGCAGATAAGATTTTAAACACCTACCTTCTTTAGTTGGAAGAGGGTTTTTTTCTGTTGTTTCTGCCTTCTTGAGCTCACTTTCCTTCTTGAACTCCCCCAACTTCTTATTGAGTTGCTCTTTCTGAGCATCCTAATGGGGGAAAAAAAATAATGACAAAGAACAAAAAAAAATAAATATTGAAATCAAAAACTTTGAAAATTAAAATGATAAAATGTTTAGAGAATGCACAAGAAAGAATAAACACACATCCTATCATCACTGGAGGTGCAGTATGAAATCAAGCTCCACCTCAGTTTAAAAAGACAGTACTGGGCTGAACTCTGGAGTTGTGTCAGCAAGGCAGAGATAATGGACAGGTTGTCTAATTGGAGGATGAGCAGCCAACAGCAAAGGACTGAATGAAAGCAATCATGGCACGTAGGTTTTAGGTACTTACCTCTTCGATGGCTTTCTTCTCCGCTTCAATATCTATGTGATCACAAGAGAGACAAAGATGAGGGGACCAATGTGTAACTGGGCCGTAGGTTCATCAAAGAGGAGTGCTAATTAGATGACAGAACAGCGAAATAATAATTTTAAGACCCAAGCTGATATCTACCTCCCCCCACAACCTTATACCAAGCCCTTACCTTAAATTAGATTTACGTTATTGGGGATGAGCATTTCATTTCCAAAAGTATAGAGAGTCCCAACAACGCAACTGTGTTAGCAGATTCATGTCCCCACAAGATGAGTACAATACGCCCACAGTTTAAACTCTCCTCTTCCTGCTTATCTGAGGTGAGGCCTTTTTATTGTGCAGTATTTTGTCTGGGTCACTGATTTATTGCTCAAATAAAAACGGACAACAATTAGTTGTGGTTTCACTCCACGAATGAATAGCATGCAGCTCCATCTGCCCTATAGCCTCTTAAGGAAGACAGTAATCTTTTGATACACGTTTCTTTGAACAGGTTGGCATTAAACAGAACAAGGACAAAGGATCAGGTAGCTGGGTGTGCACCTGCAGTTAATCAGTAGAGCAATGTTTGCAGTTGCCTTTCATGAAGATAGGCAGGAAAGAGTTGAGCTGTGACGAACAAGGAGCTGAGGAAAAGGTGAAACCTGGCACAAGGGCGGGTTCTCTGAACACGTACCCTCGGCCGTTGGAAGAGTGTTTCCTTCTGGCACTTCAGTCCTCTTGAGACTATTTCTGTTGAATTTCTGCACCCCCTCAGCGACTTGACATTTGGTGGTCATTTTGTATGAGTCGACCTGGAGAAAAGTGTGTGAGAAAGCAAAAAAACACGATTCCATTATCATTTCATCACTAAAGACGTTGCCAGCTGTCTTCAGTCCCACACAGATTTGCAAATTAAACCCGACATCGGTTTAAAAAAGAAGGGGGAAAAAAAGGGCACTACTTGGCTGAACTCTGGAACTACATCAACCAGTCACCAAAAATAACATAACTTCCCTGCTCGTGATTAACAAACGCCTGCAAGAAAACAGCTTGCGAGCAGAACTCCTATCAGACCACACCCCACAGAATAATGGAGGAAAAGTTTGTCGAGGAAATTGTTTGGCCTGTAGCACAAATGTTGACTAACACTTAACTTTAAAAAACAAAACAATAACTACATTTCCTTGACATTAATGTTTGCGTTACATTACAACGCTTTTTAAAGGGTTCGAGCTGATAAACAGCGATAACTCAGAATGGCTGTACCTGGTGAAGAAGTGCGCAGCGTCCTTTGCAGGTAAAATGCGTCTGTGCAATATGTCCAGAGCCAACGCTTAAAGTAGAGGAACCCGCCCTTCTGCACGCCAACATGGACACCAATGCTTTGGCTCCTATTGGCTCCCAAAGCTCAGTGGACGAATTTTGATTGGTCAATCGTGGTGTCTGGGCATAGTCGACAGCTGCCCGTACTTGTTGAGGAATGTTGCAATCGTTCCTCCCCTTACCTGCGTAGAGTAACGCTGAACCTCCATTATGGTGGATGTGGCTGTTTTTATTTGTATTTCACGCGCTCCACACACCATCTAGTGGACGGCTTGTGACACGACATGGTTTGACAAAAATCGATAAAAGATTTACGAAAACATCAAGAATATCACACAACTTTTGAAATGCACGCGATTAATTTATAAATACACTTTGATAGAGAGACAAGCCTGTATTCTGCAATTATTAGTATGATGATGTTATCCCCTGTTGATTTCTGTGGTGGACATTTTCTTATTATCCGTCTCGGGCGTAAATCTTTTTAAACTGAAATAAGGAATACTGAGAAAACAGAACATGGCTTTGTTGGTTGGATAATTTGCTGCAGCAAAGGTTCAATGATGGTGACCAAGATGAGTGCTGTCCAACAACAAATGTCCAACTCAACACAGTTAAACACATGGAGAGCAAAGGTTATTCCAGAAAAGCTTCTGATGAAATGTTTAAAATAATAAGATCCAACAACAACAACAACCTTTAAGCTACTGAGTATTTATTCCTGCGCAGGAAGCTACAAGTCTGCAGAATGATGAAAATCCTGCAGAGTAGCACAAATGCACTTTGGTTTTGAGTTCAGTTATATACCATCCATGACCATAATAATGAGTCTGGTCGAGGAGTTTTACAAAATAGGGGCATCATAAAGGTTCTTGCGAGCATAAGCACAACATGATTATATTGAATATAATATGATAGGATATTCAACCCTGCAACGATTATAAGTGGTTGGCTCTGGTGGTTGGCTCTGGTACAAGGTATTGTGTTTGTGGTAAGAATCTAGTACAAAATGCCAACTCAAAAGAAACGTTTTTCCCATCACATTTCACAGGTATACTTGGGTGATACAGACAGGTAGTGGACATTTTTCTTTCACAGTCAAAAATTTTTGATCGGCTAAATTGTGAAAACACTTATTTTTTCCATCCATTGTCATCGTCTCCAAACAGAGATCACCCTTACAGATCAGAGTTTAGAGAACTCTATGGACATCCTGTTATACAAGCTAGTGACCTTTGTTGGATTTGATTTATTCCCACTTTTCTTTCTTGCAATTTCTTCTATCTAAATGTTAATAAAAACAAAAATATACACAAATAGAACGTAAACAAAGTACCTCCAAAGCCACAGAGGACATTACTCAACTGTTGCTAACCTGAGTATGAGTAAACTGGTAATATTCCCCATGAATCAGTAAAAATACCAGGCGACTGATTCACCAGCACCATATTTATACTATCAATATATTTAACTTGTTCTTCGTGATAAATAAATGGGCACCTCAGAAACCACCGTTCAAGTCTTGGCTGTGGTGACTTGAACTTGCATCTACATTCTGATACATTGTCCTTTGTTCCTGCACTTGCAATTCCAATCAAAAGTTTTTAAAACTATTTTCAGAAAGAAAAACCATCAAAATACAAAAAGAAAAAACTATTGTTTATGGTTGTTTCTTCAGCCTGAACGTGTCTGCTGCCTGTCGTAGATAGCAGTGGTGATTCCCCATGTAATGCATGATCTCAAAATAACAAGTGAACCTCCCCTGTACAGCAGAGCAACGCTCTGCTGCCGAGATTCCCACAGCATCCTCCAGCAAGCCATAACCCCTTTCACCTCCCCTCCCACCTGTGCCTGCATGTTTGCCACTAGCACGGAGAGTGGGTAAAGAGTCAAGCTGATGGCCATGGAGGCCAGCGCCCCAGAGATGAAGGAGGAAACCACTGGAGAGAGCCCCTGTGCCTCCACGACAGCACGCACTGGCCCCTTCAGGCCAAAGTAGAGGGAGCTGCCGAGAGCGTTGCGGGCTGTGATGGGCAGCAAGGCTCTATAGTACCCTGAGGCCGGCGTCTGTGACTTCAGCCTGACAAGAACTCTCTTCAGCGTCGGTAGCTGCCGGTCGTTTTGGCCATTTTGCAACACATTCTGGACGCGCTCAAAGGGGGTAAAAACCACAGCTTCGACCAAACCTGCACCAAAACCAGCCAGAGCAGGCAGGGCAGAGGAGGAGATGACTTGTTGGGATGACCGGGAGAGCTGGTGGAGCAGGGTGTCCTGGAGGCCGAAGAGCAGCGTGCCACTCAGGGTCTTCATCAGTAATGGCGGGGCCACGCCCCTGTAGAGCTTTACAGGCCCCTCTTTGAGGAGCTGTCCCACTGCCCGGTGAACAGATGTGTTGTGGATTTGTTGACGGAAAACAGTTTTGTAGACAGGGAAGACAATGAGGGTGGGGAGGGTGGATAGCAAGCTGGAGGTCCCTCCGTGCAAGTAGCTGTGGAAACGACCCATTTGATCCCCGAGGCCCCGTTCATCTTCTTCATCAGGGCTTCCAGACATCCTTGAGCTGAGCAAAAAATGTAATCACAAATCATTTCTGTGCCCCCCCCTAACAAAAGGACACTGAAACTGCCTACTAGCAAATATGAAATAAAACGGAAACTTAATAGGTAGAAAACCACAGCCGATAAAATTACACTTGAATCATATATTAATGTACAATCTTGACATATGAACGTTAACTAGTTTGAGATCATACACATCTAAGATGCATTTTACTTACGTAGTCAGCTATTAGTAGTCCATAAAACATTAAATATATATATATAAATATCGAGCCTATTATCTGCTCAAATGTCCTTCGTCTGCTGGAAGATGAAGGCAGCACGGGAGTCTAGTTGTTCTCCTTCCACTGTTCGAATAAATTTCGGTTATTCTCCTCGTTTCTACCCGAATACGGGAAAGATAACGTGTGAGACCTATTTCAAAAACATTTCGGTATCTAGATGACAGGGCGCACTGAGCGTTAAGCTGCCGGTGATTGGCCCGCCTCTTCTAGAATAACTATTGGCCAAGACGGACTTCGTCACGTGGTTGGCAATTGGTTCATTTGACCGTCAATCAAAGTGTTTTCTTGGTTCGGAACAAGGGTGTGTTTCAAGTGAAAAATCGTAACATTAATTATTTTTTTATTAGTTTACCCTTTGACAAACACAGACGTCATGGGTCTAACAGACAATACATTTGGATTTAACATTAACAATAATGTCTTATTGCCGTTTCAAAGCATTCTTGATTATTGTCCAGACCATCAAGCGCTGGCTGGGAAAATCTGAACGTGGACAATTTGTTTTAACACAGACCAAGGATCAAGATCCCAGAAAAAAAATTAGGCCTATGGACATCATTCATGACATCAACTTAGGGACTTCAGATGGAAATTAATTTCTAGCCACTATAAAAATGTATTGTGCATAGTTAAAAAAAAAAAGGTATTTAACCTTTTCCTAGTGATCTTAAATGCATAATAAATTGTTACATGCCAACATGTACAATGCATTGATCCAGAAACGAAACAAGCGCAAGTATTAAGATTTTAGGCATATTTATTTTATTAAGAACACAGCCTCAGATAACTGGTGCATTCACCCTACTGAAGCACACACAAATGTTTGGAACTGCACAATAATGACAAATACTTCCTCCATACAAAAGAAAGAAAGAAAAAAGCAGGTGAACATTTCTTAAGGAAGCTCCAGCCTGCAGAGACCCCAAACTAAAAACCCCACCCCAGACAGCTTCTCTATAAATAGCCCATCAAAGTAGAACCTCCAAGGGAAAACCCTGGCCACACCCCACTCAATGGAGGGCACCTCAAGAGTTGAAATAAACATCCCAGAACATATTTTACTGCCTAATAAGACACAAGAAAGTTCTTCATCCAGTGCGAAAATTAACACACCTAAATGGGAGGAACAGGAGGAGCTGGAGGGAAAGTAATTCCATTTCAGACTGCTGAGGCACTCTTGGGTTGAGTGGAGCTTCAGTGGCACTGTAAACTAGTTCAATACACATTCACTTCATCAATTATATTCTTTCAAACTGCAGCGAACACAGGAAAAACATGAACAACATAGTTCATTGTAACAAAAAGCAATGTAACAGCTTTATATGGCAGACACATCTCCTGACCATATTCATACAAACTCTTTGACCATATATTTGAAATAAAACCTGAGGGCTATACTACAAATCGAGATTAGTGGGTTAGGAAAGCGTTGAGCCTAAAGCCAGAAATTGCTGCATTAAAAAGACGGCTCTCTTTTAACCCGGCTACAACACCATGGGAAATTATGCCGCAGAACCAACCTGGTCCGGAGCAGTTTTACCTTAAAATTTGCTATAATTTTAGCTTTCATTAATCCATTTGCTTGGGAATAGTGACAATGCCGTGACTGGTCAATCTATGAAATACAGAATCTTGTCTGGCGGAATCCCTTTCGCAAATTTGTAGAGCCATAACGTTACATTATAGATGAAACTGAACACAGTTCAAAATCTAAGCAAGAATACAGCTTTGCTTTATTGTATTCTCAATGTTGTTCCAGCTCTACTGGACTACTGATGGGTGTGTAGTGTTCTATGGCCATTTGCCTACATTGGCTCGAAGAAAAACCAAAACAGTTTACTATATTATTAAATCAGTATGACCTCTACTTGCATATGAAATGCAGTACAATTGCTTCAAACCATTACATTACCACTTTGGATGTTTTTATGCTCTGACCTGATTTGCAAAAAATAAATTTTAAAAATGAGTAAGCAATTGGCATTTGACAGTTAATATTCAATCAATGGTTTTGGCCAAAATCTAAAGTGTTCTCCACTGATCCTTCATCACGGTATGCTGAGACCTAAATGCTGGAGTGGGAGAAAGAAAGCCTGGGTCAACAAAGCAAGTTGACGCATTTCCTGTTATCTCTGATCTGTCGAGTCAGCTAAGGCAAAGAACCCTGGCTCCGTTTGACTTTCTTCGTAGTATAGCCCTCTGGTGAGGTGAAATGGTCAGGAGATACTCTGTACCTAAATGTTATGAAAGGGGAGAGAAGGGGCGGGAGAGACAACATTCACAGTGGATAAACAACTATTTATCCAAGTACAATAAATATGTTGGCCTAAATTAGTAGATTGCAATTGCTTTGGTGCCCAGACACGAAGGGACACTGCTCAACGAGGGACTGGACGTAAGTGAAAGGGGGTGGGGGGGGGGGTTCAGCATTAGTACTAACAGACATGACAGTTCATTCTTTTTTTTTTTCCTTTCTTTTTTTTCACAGTTAGTTAGCAGAACATATTTGCTAATGGGTTTGTTTGGGTTGGAGAATTCCCTCCTCTCTTATTTGGTGTAACAGCGCACTGTAGACGGGAGACATCATTTGTTACAAGGGAACGTGGCTGAACAGGTACGACACAGACTCGCCGTTGTGAGTTCTACGGATGGCCTCTGCAAGGATCATGGAGATGTCAATAACCTGGGGAGGGAGAGAGGATGGGTTGTTGTGAATATACAAGACAGGACCTTTGTTTACAAAGCCAAATATAAATACACAACACTTTAAAGAGAGCTCTTTGTTAGACAGTTATGCATTTTATTACTCACTCTGCGTGACACTTAAAGAAATAGATAATCAAAATGATAAATGCTGACCTGTATTTTGGGGCAATGCTTCATCTTCTCCTCCTGGGGGATTGTATTGGTGACCACCACAGCTTCAAAGCAGGCATTGTTGATGCGCGAGATAGCTGGGCCAGAGAAGATGCCATGGGTTAGGATGGCATACACCTTGGTGGCACCAGCAGAAATTAGTCTATAAAGAGAGAGAAAAACAGTATAATGCTCCACATGACTAGTTATATCTTCAATTAATTCACTAATTATCAATTTCAAAGTTAGCTTGACATCAGGACCATGGAACCCACAGTAGCCCTCTTTTTAGGGATCAAGGCTTTTTATGATGTAAATTTCTTAATGTTTTTACCGCAGGAAGTAAATCTAAGGGCTTACTTGTCAGCGGCATGACAGATTGTGCCACATGTGTCAGCCATGTCATCCACCAGAATAGCGACCCGATCCGTCACGTCTCCAACAAGAACCATGCGGTCCACCTCATTTGCCTTTTTCCTCTCCTTGTGAATAAGGGCAAAGTCCACATTCAGCCTGTCTGCTATAGAGGTGACTCTGCAATGGGAGAGAATAATGTCCATGAGTCAAAGATAGTGTGCATGCCAAAGTGAATGACACTGTGAACATGCACATCAAACTAGAACCTTGTCAGAGATAAGTAAAGCCCACAAAACTTTAATCTAAAGTCAATTTCAGAAGATATGCTCAAGGGTAGAACACCTAGAGTATAGTATGGCAAGTGTTACTGGCATACCTCTTGGCTCCTCCTGCGTCGGGCGAAACAATGGTACAGTTTTTCCATTCAGGGATGTTCTCTCTGATCCATTTCAGCACAGCTGGCTCTGCATATAAATTATCCACAGGGATATCAAAGAATCCCTGGAAAGAGAGATATATGCACTTGGGTTACCAAAGCTGAGCACGAAGGACAAACACAAGGCTAATATCTCCCTTTGTTGACATCTATATAAACTAGGTTATGGAAGTCAAGTTCCTAATGTGGGTCAACAAATATCACCCAAAGGACAGATTATCGGCAGGATACTGAATGGGATGCATTTGTTTCGGTCTACTTATGTGCTATTCACCTGTATCTGGGAGGCATGTAAGTCCATGGTAATAATATGGTCAGCGCCTGATACCGACAACATGTTGGCCACCAACTTGGCAGAGATGGGAGCGCGGCTCTGCAATGAAAATAGATCTCTTCAGTCACATGGAAAAAGTTAACTGGCAAGTATTGCTTGTTTCTAAAAATAACACTCACGCTTATCCATTTAGTAAAATTATGGCAGAAAAAGTATTACAATCTTTTAGACTCTTGACCTCAAATGAGTTATTGATACTCTACATCTAATATATGACATAACTGGTATGTACAGTTAGACACAGTCAAATAAGTTAAAAAATAAAAAAGGTTTGGCCGCCCAACTGCATAATGGCTTTTAACACTGGAAAAACACTAACTGCTATATAACAAACTTGTGACAATCCTGGATCATTTGTGGTCTTACATGACAATAAAAAACAAGTGTAAAACATTCCAGTCATGTAATTTCAATAAGATGTTGGAATGGGAGTACATAACAGGCAAATAGCAAGAAGCCAAGAACAAAACAAACAAACAAACAAACAAACAGGAAGTGCAGTTGATTCAGCAAAGCACAAAGAACAAGGAGAAAAAAAAGATTTAAAAAAAAGCACATATGCCTTATCACGTGGTTACTGATGGGCATGAGTGCAGGCTTCTTGTCATGATACTGGATGGCAAATGGCATGACAGAAGTAATTAGACATATATCCCTCACCCCCACCTTGTCCTTCTTGTCTTGCCGGGCATACGGAAAGCAGGGGATGACAGCCGAGACTCTGGAGGCGGAGGCAATCTTGCAGGCGTTGATCATGATCAGCAGCTCCATCAAATTGTCATTGATCTCCCCACAGCCACTCTGCACGATGTAGACGTCCTCCCCACGGACGCTCTCCCCGATCTCCACGCTGCCAGAAGGGAGAGGCGATAAGACAAACAGCACTGAACACGCCGTGGCGTAAACAATGGCCCGTGATATTCAACAGGGGCTACATTGGGGGAAAGCGCCTCACTCAATAGGAGCTAGCATGATAGCTGCAGTTAACTGCGGGGACTACGGTGGCTTTGTTAGCATTGCGAGCAAGCCATGCGCGGACTACAAGTTCCGAACAACATTGCGCGGCAATTTCACCATGACACCACGTTTCTAATGAAATAACGCAACGTATGGCCAAGGCTACAACGTTTGCGCAGCTGGTACAAGTTCCCTTTGTCAGTGTGCCTCTATGAAGTAAACAACTAAGTGCAACTCACCATGTCTCTTGGTTGCTAAATTTCTTCGTAACGACCTTCCCTAGCTCGAGACCCAGGCGGTCTGCTATTTTCTGAGACAGGTCCGGATGTGAGCTCCCGCTAAATATTTTGATATTCGGCATTTTGTTGTGGTCCAGGGCGACGTTCAATCCGAGCGGGCAGCGGCAGCTGTCGAGTCCGCGACAACAACTGGAGATCGGCCAACGGTTGATGTGCAACTCTTATCGAGCTGTAGACTGTTCCCTACCTATCCACCATTATGTCCCACACATCACGCGTGCGGCTCTTCCTCGCGGAGCGGCGCGCACGCTTTACTTTACGTTCTGCCGCGATGACGTCATTATGGGTAGAAGAAGCCAAGAACAGGGGCACGTGCGCGCGCGAGTGAGGTACGTCCATGGATAGTCTTCAAGCTTTTACCTTTACATGCTATTGCACAATGGAAACGTACTGTCAGTCAACGCTAATACAGTGTTTTACAGATACACAGAGTTTTAACGGCCCTTTGACCTGTAGCTGTTTTTGTTATTACCAACAATTGGTAGAATTTAAAAAACAAATTGTTTCATAAAAGAAATACCGATGTTGGTAACATAAGGTAACACGAGTGACATTTGTACATGTCACAGCGGAAAAGCACACGTGTATATGTATTGTCATTAACTATGGTAGCATCCCACTGAGTTTCTGTTTTGTGCATGCTGGCTCACTGGAAAAGCTTAGGATAGCTATAAAAACTGAGCCTTTGTTAATATGATGTTTCACGTGTGCATTTCTTACAAAATATCTGCTATAAGATAATGTCTATAGATTGAGAATCTGCTGTAAATGTAGACTTCTGTATTCACCTCCTCTACTGATAATTGGAGGGCACTGCAGGGAATTTGTAGGCCAAAGCATGTGTTGGATATAGTTAAGTGTGGCTTCAGCCGCATGGGGTCATAGACCCCATGCTGGAAGCACACTTCATGTTCTCCTGCGGGCTTATTAGTTGGAATGCTTCGAGCATTCCAACTATTGTTCTTCGAATCTTTAAAAAACTTATTATTATTATTCTTCTATTTCTTCCGTACGTATTTTGGACTTCTTCAACTCCTTCATATTTTCAGCTACAGAAAAAAGTTCAATTATTCAAATATTCAGCTTCTTAAGCACACGTGTGCAACTTCCTTTTCAAATTTCAGACTTTTAAAATTTTTAAATTATTAAACTTTTTATGATTTTTTTTAAAATGGGACCCAATGGGGAAATCTTCAAATCATCTTCAACTTCAAACGTTTACAGGTTCTTCATACGTTCAGCTAGAGACACAATTTCAAATTTCAAATGTTGACAAAACGTTCAGCTATTATTCTACGCTTTTACATTTTTCATATTTTTTCAAATATTTAAATTATTAAACTTTTTATGAAAATAAAAATGAATGGTTTCCAATGGAAAAACGTTTTAAAATCCGCTTAAACTTCTTCAGCTCCAAAAGCCTAAGGCTCTGCCATGCTTTCAGCTAGAGACACCATTCCAAGTTTAAAATGTTGCCAAAACTTTCAGCTATTACCGTATATCTCCACTTATTGATATATTTTATACTGTCATAATTGTCAGCGTTTTAGTTTTATGTTTTTTTGCCGCCTTTTCTCTCTTTTGCATGAGTGTGTGTTGCGGAGCTCAGAGCACGTGATGTCATGTTAGAGGGCAGACCCACGTCAGATCTTGAAGATTTTTTTTTTTTAAATTTGCCGTAAACTCCGTACCGTGTACTCTTTGGGCATAATTTATAGCTCAAAACGTTGGAAATCTTGTCTTCTGTCATAAACTGCGGTCGATAGGAATCCAACACATTCAGACGTCTCGTAATCGGACTGAATGTGAGAGCAAGTCCACCTCGCTCTGCCATCCGCTTCAATGTTAAATCTCCCTCCAAAGCCACGTCTCCCCTGAAGCTCGTACCTGATTTGTAAATCGCCCGTACAGACACATGTTTTATCGTACAGACTCGCCAGTCACAGTATCTGTTCATCAGGTCTTCCTAACGCTTCATATGCGATATCTAAGCAATTGGGGCTTTTTAAGTATGTTTTTTGGGTGATTTTTGGATAGGTGTTTCCCAGCATTGACTCCATATAATCATCGGCAGTTAGTAATTGTAACTGCCGATATTTGAATTCATCACCATGGCAACCTCTGACATGAGGGCAGTTCAACAGACACACAGACACTTACACACGCACACACACACACAGGACTTCTCTCTCTGTCTCCCTCCCTCCCTTTCTCTATCTGTTCATATATATGTTCCACTATTTTCATATCTATTCAGCTGTTTTGTTATTTTCAAATATATTCAGCTTTTTTAAGCTTTATTCAACAATATTTCACTATGTTCAGTATTTAGATGATGCACTTTTCCTTTCAACTTTTCCAATTATACATTTAAACAACAAGGATTTTCAACAGTTCAGTTTAATGCTTTTGGGCTTCAACACTTTTCATCAGGTAGTTTTCTTTACATGTTCATATATATTCCACTATTTTCATATATATTCAGTTGTTTTGTTATTTTCAAATATATTCAGCTTTTTTAAAGCTTTTTTAAGCTTTATTCAACAAAATTTCACTATGTTCAGTAATTAGACGATGCAGTTTTCCTTTCAACTTTTCCAATTATACATTTAAACAAGAAGGATTTTCAACAGTTCAGTTTAATGCTTTTGGGCTTCAACACTTTTCATCAGGTAGTTTTCTTTACATGTTCATATATATTCCTCTATTTTCATATAGATTCACCTGTTTTAATTGTAACTGCCGATGTTTGAATTCATCACCATGGCAACCCTTGGAATGAGGGCAGTTTAACAGACACTTAAGCTTTATTCAACTATATTTCACTATTTTCAGCTACATTCAGCAATTTCTTTCAAATATTTCAGCTTTATGCTTCAGCTTTTTGCATTCCAACGCATTTTCCACAGGAAATGCAATTTCTAGTTATTATTATTATTATTCTTCTTATAGTCAAACCACTACTCCTCCCAGAGCGTTGCCAGCACATGCGTAAAAAATACGTCGAAACGTGCGGTTTGCGCGGGAATCGTGAGGTATGACTTTTCTAAGAGATTCGCCCGTACGTTTTCCCGAAAAATGCAAAAAACATAAAAAAAATTTCACGAAACGTTCGTAGAGGGTGGCGCGCCAATTAACAGAGTGAGAAGAAGCGACAGAAACTGTTAAAAAAATAAAACGTATTTTGTCTTTACTCGCACAATGTTCACTCTTCATACACCATTGTTGGATAGAAACGTTGGAAATATTGTCTTCTGTCATAAACTGCGGTCGATAGGAATCCAACAGACTCAGACGTCTTGAAATCGGACTGAATGTGAGAGAAAGTCCACCTCGCTCTGCCATCCGCCGCCATGTTAAATCTCCCTCCAAAACCACGTCTCCCCTGAAGCTCGTACCTGATTTGTAAATCGCCCGTACAGACACATGTTTTATCGTACAGACTCGCCAGTCACAGTATCTGTTCATCAGGTCTTCCTAACGCTCAATATGCGATATCGAAGCAATAGTGGCTTTTAAAGTACCATTTTTTTTAAATAGCTTGAAAGGAGTTCCACAGTATTTAGGTCTATTAAGCTCAGCGTAAGGAAGTCCCTTTGAAGTCATCACCATGGCAACCTTTGATCTAGCGACCCACAGGTGTTCTCGTTAGGGCAGTTTAACAGACACGCAGACACTTACACACGCACACACAACACAGATGACTTCTGTCTCTCTGTCTGTTTGTCTCACACACACAGACACACAGACACACATACACACACACAAACAAACAAACACATACACAAACACACACAGACACACAAACACACACACACAAACACACACACACAAAGACGTTTACGTGTGTTTTATATTGTGTAGTTGTCAACACTGTGATCATTAATAAGGTCATATGATATTTCATATACGTTTGTGTGTGTTCAGGACGTTCAGTAGTTTATTTCCTTAAGTCCACAGTCCAGTCTGCCTCTAATCAGTCTGCTGGCGCTAACTTGGTCACCATGACGACGGCAGCACACAGGTGCTTCATATCAGCCAATCAGTTTAACACACAAACCAACTCAAGTGTTTTGGAGGAGAGACGGGCGTCAGAAACAAAAGCTATATATTGCGACGTCTTACGGCAGTAGTAGCCACACTTTCAAAATTTCTTGCGAAATTTTCTAGTTCTATTTTCCTGTCTATTTTCAGAGGTAACACAACTGCTCATTCCACTTTGTTTGTCATTACATCAAAATCTCTCTGACATGTGCCTGGCTGGCACTCCCTTCAAGACCTCAGCAACAACCTGGCAAACTTTTGGGCTTTGACAAATATACTTCACTAAAATGCAGAAGTAGTAACTATGCCTTTTACAGCATTTTATATCCTGTCAAAGTAGGAAAATCACAGCCGTTACTAATAACTTCAATGCCTGTGACGTCAATTAAAATGTCCCCGTAGGCCTTTGAAGCTAAGAAAGTGTGAGAGTAGAGCCAGCATGCCCAATCCCAAGACCTCCTACTGTGTCACACTGACTACAGTCAATAACACCCGTTAACTATTAGCAGTGGCATATTACTGTTTAGATTTGACTGGTGTGTGAGAACTCTAACAACCACAGACAGTATTTTTAGTGGATTATCTTTCTTGTTTCCAGTTTAGAAATTATACAACTTGAAGCGCAAAAGGAGTCTGGCACAAGAGAGTCTGGGTTAGCTCAGCTTCAATCTGCTTCAGGAATAATATATATTTTCTAAATATCTAAAATGTACACAACACAAAGTTATTTTACTGTCAGTGGTTTGTGTTGTGTCAAGGTTTCCAATGTTGAATCAACAACAATCAACCAGTAACAGAGATGTTTACTGTCTATTTATCATTCACTGGACGTCATTGGCTTAAAGCCATTCTAATGGACACATTGTCACTATGGAACGTTTACTGCATGCAATGTCATTTCCAAATTCTCTGAAAGAGTTTATATTATATACTTTATTGCTCGTAAAACATGAGTTAACTTTGTACACAGACAGAAGACCACAGTGACGACAAGATCATTGACAGTAAATAAAGACAGGAATGAATAAGTGCAAATAATGAAACAATGGATTAAGCCTAGGCAGGCTCATTGTGAGAATGAAACACGGGCAAATCCACATAGTTTAGCAAAGCAACTGAACAATGACAAACCACAGAAAATGTTTATCAGAATGTTAAAATGTTCAAGAGTGTATGAGAAAACATTGTCTGATATTTTTGCTTATAAAAATAAACATGTCCCATGCTTTATACTTGATATATACTCATTAAAATATATGTTTTGCTATTAGTCTCTATGTTACATTACTACTATAAATAATTACCTTACAGACATGTTTTAACTTTTTCTTTTTACAAAAGAGTGAAGAGTTTGCATAAATATTAATGTTACAGGTAATGTTTTAAAAGTGTCTTATTCTTTCAAATATGTTATCTTACTATTTACATTTGTGAAGAATAATACATTTCAATACTGAATATCATTTGCAAAACATTAACATATTTATTTTTTGCTGTTTTTTTCCACTTTAGAAATGGAAAATGATCTATACAATCAGTATCATCACCTTCAATGGCCAAAGTAGTTGCCCCTGAAAGTCTAATACGTAAAGAAAAACATGCAGTACAGTGAAAGAGAGAACACTGCATATGCCTTTGGAAAATGCCACATCAACAGCAAAGGACCAACCGTTAAAAGAGAGTGCTTGTGAACACTACCAATGGGTTCTGAAACCAAGAAAAGAAGTACAACAAAGCCGATATACTGATACATTGGAGGTCATTCTTTGTGTAAAATAAAATGTGTTATAGTATGGGGAGCTTTATTGCTAAATTGAAGATAAATCAAATAGTCACATACATATTAATAAACAATCTTAAAAGCTGAAAACAAAAAAGTTGTAAGCGGCTCAGATTTATAGCAGTATATATATATAAAGCCAACACTGAAATACCTTTACCCAGGCTGGATATCAACCTCATACACGTCACAATTTTGGTTTCACAGCACCCTCTTTTAACAGTATTTCCGGTATACATGGTAGGCCAGTACATATAAAGTCTCTCTGACGAATTTCAAGGAATAACAAGAGGATGAGACACAAAGAAGATTTCAGACAGGAAACAGATGTGTTAGTTTTATTAAAATACATAGAAAACTACTTTGTGTGTTTCTTATATATTTGCTAGATTGCACAATGTATAACAGCACATAGAAAGCAAATTAGTTTATACTTTATCCGGAAACCTGAATTAAAAACAAAGGATCCTTTCGAAACTGGTAAACTGGTAGCTTTTGAGGTGGTGGATTATGTAAAACTGGTAGTGTGGACTCAAGTGAGGTTTTCAGCAGCAGTGTGAATAAAAAACACTTAATCAAACATTAAAAGATATATTCCAACTTCAGAGCTAATTTCAGAGGTTGTGCAAAATTCTAGTGGTAAGTTTACCTACTTACAAGTGGATGGCTATATTTAAAACTATATTTCAAGACAAGTGAGTTGCAAACGAGCCATGGATCAGTGATGATGTAAAATACACCGTGCGTTCTTTAGTACAGTGTGGGCATCCATTCTCCACAGCTGAGTCAGGTAACGGCACTCATTACTGTATAGTGGATAAGACTGACTTGGGTCTCTGCTACATTGTCTGCCCAGAGCGGGTGTGTTTCATACCTGCACTGTTATAGTGATAGAATGGGCTTCTGTCAGTCAATATAGTTAAAAATGTCATCGTCGTTTTTCAGCGGTTTTCATTTTCCAACACTGTCACTTAAATTTTTACTCATGTATCACTACGCCAGACATTGTCACCATAGCTAACAGAGAGATCTCCATTTTGCATTACAACAGTTAATATTTTCAAAAAACAAACACATCACCATCTAACCAGCCAATGCTTTGGACTACGCAATTTACAGGAGTCGCTACTTGACGAGATCTCTGAAGTATTTTTGTCCAGAGCATACATTTATTTGATGATTTATTATAATCTTTATATTTCTCTTAACTCAATACATTTCAAATATATTCTTCACTTTTTTTCTTCACAAAACTTTATATTATTTGCTAAGTAGACACAACCCAAATATACATTACATATAAAATGTTATACTTCAATGACTCATGTAGATTGTGAATGTTGATATAAGGTGATTAGCCCTGTATCACCCAGTCTGTTATAGGGTTCTTATTCCATTGTGCATTAGTTTGGTGTATCTTTATATTTCAAAACAAGATCCACAAGGCTACCTCAGGGCCTGTAAACATGAGATGGAACAGCTGCATTGCAATGTTTTACTGAGGATGAGTCATTGCATGTCTTGTAAAAATTGTAAACAATAAACAAATAATGAATTTGGATAGTGTAGCCACCCACATTCTGGACGATTTTCATCACGTCCTTTCCAGATGTATTCTTACTGGTCAGGCAGAGTTTTGATGGGTCGAGTGAGTGAGCTCATGTTATTTGTGTTGGAGGAAACTTGAGGGCTCACTGATTTCGTCGGCAAGCTGCTTGAGTGCCCCATTGATTCTTCTGCTGCACGCAGAAGCAAAGTGTAGTTGATAGCTACTTCCTCAACTTTTCTTAACAGCTGCAGCCTTTGGGTTTCTGAACGAACCCCCCTGACCAATTTGATGAAGGTCTGAGTTAGTTCACACAACACTTGAAAGCTGGCCGTGACCACAGCAAGCATACGTGTCGGGCTTTTTTCAACACTTGCCACTCGTCGACAAGATGCTCTGAATTCTTTGAAGCGCACTGCCAGCTCCTGTTTGTACTCTGCAATCTGTGAGGGCTGTAGGCGAGCCTCGCCCTCAGCTTGTGGGCCGTTAGCACACTGACGCAGAATAGCAAGCAACTCATTAGCATCCAACTGGGCATTTAGGAAACCATCAGGCAAGCTAAACGTTTTTCCCTGTAAAGCCTGTACCCGTGCAAGGCTCCCCTCCATTGTAACACAGGCTCTCAGGTCAATCTCCTGTGTCTGTGGCTCCTCCTCCTCCTCTTCCTCCTCTTCCTCTTCCCCACTGCAATCCTCTGCATCAAGCACCTGAAGTGTTTTGCTTACTACAGGAAAGGTATGCGAGTCGAGCTCCATGCCTGGAAGGACCTGAAGGGGTATGGAGTATGAGAGCTCATCCTTTTCACTGCTTTCATCTGCAGCATCACACTTCCTGTAGCAGAAACAGAATGAGCAGCATTTATCCTTGTCATCACTGTCTTCACTGGGCATGGTCAGCAGCACCTCGTTAGTCCCTTCTTTATTTTCACGCAATAACTCTTCTCCCTGAATGAAAAACACACCCTTTTTACCCTTCCCCTCTACTTGGTGAGACTGAGTGTGGACTGGCTCTACTGGGGTGGGGAGCCTCAGCCCTGTGGCCCTCACTCTCTCCATCTCCTTCTCTAGACTCTTTGCTTTGGGTCTCACCTCAGCATACACAGGCATGCTACTGCTATTATCTAGCTCTCCAATGCTGTATCGCCTCTGGAGCTTCTTATTTTGTGGAGCTTCCATGCTATCAGTTTGAGAAGCACAAGTGGGCAAGCAGGAACCCTGCTCTCCCCTCGGCTCTCTTGACTCCAGACTGGTAGAGCGTATTCGTGTGGTCTTGATCTCCAAGGTCTGAGGTCTTCTTGGAGCACCTTGGATGTGAGGTGTTTTGGAGTCACCTGGAGGGGTTTTAGACATAGGTCTCTCTCTGCCTCTATGTTGTGTCTCTGTTGTGGAACCAACTGGTGTGTCTGGTAGTCGCATGCCCCTACACATTCGCTTACAGTCACAGCTGCGTCGCTGCTCCCTGGATATACCTGGAGCCTTTAGGACAGGGCTGGTGCGGAGCTGGCAGGCACAAGGAGTGCCTGAGGGCACAGGTGAGGATCCTTGGGGCAGAAATTCTCCTTGGGATGACTTGGGTTTCAGTAGCTCCTCTAAGAACTCTAGTTCATACTGGCGGACTTTCTGCAACTGAGCCCTTCGTTCATCTGTTTCTCTTCGCATTCGTGCCGGGAAGGTAGCTGAAAGAAGGTTTCTAAAGCTCAAGAAAGGTGCACTCCGCTGGGACTTCCCCTTACCACTGCATTGCTTCTTTGAGTCTCTGGCAGGGAGAGTGGAGACCTTATCTACAGAGGGGCTAGGTGTTGTCAGGTCATCTAAAATAGGTAATGATTTTATGAGGCATTTCTGTGACTCTGGGTGGGATTTGCTTGGCGCACTCTCAGTCTTGTTTTCAGCTGCCTCTCTTCTCTCTGCCTTTACAGGCAAACGAGGGGAGTGCTTGGTTTGTATTTGAGGGCTGGGTTTTGCCAAACTAGGATCCGCTCCTACTCTTACTGCATTCTCTTTGCTGTTAGCAAGCTGAAGGCCTTTGGCCCGAAGACGCTCGTCATCTGTGGGGGAGGAGGATTGGAACACTGCTATCTTCTGAACTTGTGGGTCTTTTAGTCTTAGTTGAGGCCCAGGCTCCTGTTGCACTGGGCATGTGCAGAAAAGGTTGTCAACTGGCAAAAGTTCTGTAGAGCTTGAAGGCTTCATGGTCTCACTAGAGGCAGTCTTGGCATCTTGGCACATATTAGTGGGAGAAATCTTGGCGGAGGCAATTCTGTCCACAGGTAGGAGGATAGGTAAGGCTTTGTTGCTAGGGTTTGTTATAAGAGGTGCTGTTGTCTTCCCCTTTTTACCATCCAATAAATTTGGGCTCAAGGTCTCCCCAGAAGAATTTGATAACTTCTGATCTTTTTTGACTTGAGCTGTCAGTGACGCACCAGCCACTTTAAGTTCATCAAGCGACTTAGAAGAGCGATCAGGGATGTTTACTTTGGTGGACTCAAGGTTTGCTTTCTTCTCTTCTTTTTGTTCAGTCTGAGTCTCCTGATTGCCTCCCTGCTCTGTCACAATACTGAGTACTGGAGAGTCTTGACTGGGACTGACTTTGAAGGGAACCGTCTTGCTGAGAATTACTTGCTTGGGTGGACAGCCAGCACGAATCTGACCCACAGAGAAGGCCCCAGTCCCAATGGTCTTTGCTGTGCAGCCAGGAATAGCCAGGGGAAAGTCACGGCGGCAGAGTATACGTTCTTTGTTGATATGATGAGCCAGCAAGTAGGCCTGGTTCTGGTTTTGCTTCATAGCTGACACCATCTCAGAAACATCAGTCAATTCAGAAGAGTTGGTCTCATGGCCTGAGTCCAATGATGACTCGGGTGTTATGGCAGCTAAGACAATCAGCCCTGAGGATGAAGGCAAACAGCATACTGTTAGGATAATCAAGACATAATAAATATTAATAACATAAATATATTGAAAGTTTATATTTGTATTTATTCTAGTCAGTGAGTTATTAAACCATTTTCATGTGTGTTACAAGACAGCAAATATATATTTTGGAAAAGTTTTAATTTGTTCCCATAATCAGTGCTTTGGGGTCAGATACATACAATCCCCTTCCAGACCGATCTATGCACCAGTGGGCTTGCCTCACCAAACCTGAAAGAGCATCTGCTTTTCCATGTAATGTGTGCTGGATAAATGTGCCAAGACTAGAAAATGTTCTTACTCAATGTTCATGATATTGATTGGCAATTTTTCCTTCATAAAAAGCTACATTTTTGTTTAGATTGGGGGGCTTGTTTTTTTAAAATGTTTTTGAGACGCATGACATTATGTAATTAACGGCTATTGTTTTTGTTTCTTTTATGATATTTTTAGCTTGACATGGATATAATTCTAGTTTGGGCTTTCGGTAACTCTCTTCAGCAACCTTCAGTTGTCTTGAACCATCTACCTTAATTTATGTTGTATTTTTCCAGTTTTTGTACATGCATTGCGACCTCAAAATTAAAAGATTTTTCTACTTACAGAATTTTCTTGCCATTTCACAAGAAAATAAAAAGATGGTGTACTACAAAGGTACTGTGCAAAAGTAACACTTTGGAACACTATTGGATCAGTACTACTGTTAATACTGTGTGTAAGATGTGAGCTTTGGCATGACTGAGGCTTTTGACCTGCAGTCTGTGTTGGCTGTTGAGGGTGATGGGGGTAGTCTTCAGAGGCTGCCAACGCCTCTAGTGCCTGTAAGGTGGACACCAGGGCGTCGTCAAGCTCCTGGGCATGATCTCGGACTGTTCTTGTGGCCACATTATCAATTAGTGTTACGGGCACATCTTCCTTGGCTTGGGCCAGCTTCCCAAAGGTGACCCCAGTGCTGGCACTGGTTCGAGCCTTCCTCCCCCTCTTTGAGTCATCCTCATCCGAACTGTTGTCCCTGAATCCAGGTGGTGGGGCCGCAATAGCAGGTGGTGGTGGTTGCAGTTTCTCTACACCACCATCTGCCTCTTCCTCTTCTTCATTTCCTGGGGGTGGAAGTGCTATGAGGTCAACAGCGCCGCCATCTCTGGAGGCACAAGCACTGGAGCAGTATTTTCCGGAACTCCCACTACTGTTCATTGATGTTGACAGACCTTCTGCCTTATGTCTGGCTTTGCAGGAGTCACAAAAGTATCGTGAAGTTTTCTGTGATTGACACATTGTTTGGGATCGGATTCTGAATCCTGCATTCTCCACTGCTGGGCTCTCTACAATCCCAGCTATTTCCTCTGTACTCTGCTGGGTTGGGTCTGACTTAGTGCGGGGCCGCCCAGGGGGCTCATGGGAAATAAAGTTTTCATTGATGTCCAGTTCAGCATCAGGATGTGTTTGGAGCACTTGAAATTGCTGTTGTTCTCGAAGGTGGACATGACACAGGCCCAGATGCTGAGGCTCTGCCGGAACTAGGGCCCTTGAAGACCCTGATTCCCTGTGTGAGCTTTCCCTCTCGTCCCCTCGGCGCCCTCCACTTGGCAAGCTGGTTGCCCCAGAGCGTGGGTGAGCATGGTGGGAGCTTCTGTAATCTGAGGATAGAATTGTCAGAGCAGTGGAAAGTTTGAGGTGGTAAAAACTAGGGCGATAGAGAAGATCCAGATGGGAAAGCAGAGGTGACAGCTGGTGGTCACATGGGGATTATTTTGTTATTTCAGAGATGGATGTTGATAGTTGAAGTTTGTTTAAGGTTGGAGAGTTAGATTCTGGTGGAATGTGATGGTATGATGATCCTTCTTTTATGTGGACGACAGGTTGAGACAGTAGATGGCAGAAGATATTTTCATGTCTGATCAGTGTATATCTATATCTATATATACAAATATATAGATATATAGATATATATAATCTCAAACTAATGACCTGTAAAAACTCCATAATGTTAATTATTCTTGGGAAAAGAAATATGGACCATCTCATTCCAATGAGTCAAGATTGAGATGAGAGTAGAGACAGCAGAGGGCGCCATGGTATGTTAGTTCCAGGATAACCTGGTTACTACAGGTAATGATTTCAGCCAATGAAGAAGCAGCTCTGTGTCCATGAAGACTAAACATAAATGATTACCAAACATTGCCAGACATGCAGTGTCTACTATGATGCTGAAAGAAAGACACTTATACAACTCTAAATGGGTGACATGAATGTTTCATAATAAACTTTTAGGTAAACATTGTTTTCTATAATTTCTTGATGTATATTGTTTATTCACGACCTGTTTAAAACCCTCTACAAGTAAAAAAAAAAAAGAAGCCTTCTAACATACCTGCTTTGGTCAGCTGAGACTGACCAGGAGTCCGGAAGTAAATCGTCCGTTTGGGGTCTACAAACAGCTTGTAGTAGCCAGAGATGAGGCATGCAAAGTTACTGGCATCAGGCCATTCCATTAGTAAGACCAGGGGCTGCAAAAGGTGGGCGGGAGGGGAATTAGGAGACTATTTAGGGGACAGGCAATGAGCATTGCCTGCACATTTTGTAATGACCTGATGAAATAAAATGTTTAAAACTGTTGAACAATTTTGAACTCACAAAAAGAGGGCATGCAAAATACATACTTCCCCTGCTCCAAAATGGCGTCTTGTCATTATCAGAGATAATTATAGTGTACATCTTTACTGCTGTAATACCTTTGCCTCATGGATTGTCACCTCAACACGAGCCACTCCCTGGCTTTCTCGGTAGAGCTGGATCTTGACAACCCTACTGAACTCAGCCAGAACTGTAGTGAGGTTGTTTTTCAGGTCAATAACATGACTTATACCATGTCGAGGACCCACAAGCAGTGTTGTTGCTGATTGTTTCTCATCCTGTTGAAAACAAGAGGTTTACAATAAATTGTCTATTTAATACAGTATATTAGAACATTGCATAATACCTTTATAAATCCACTGTTTAGATCATTCTTTCAAATGTTGAACAGGTACCTTTTAAGCATGCTCCTTGTGCACAGCAACATGCACAGCTTTAAAGACACTAATTGAATAGAGCAAATAATATAGCTAAAGAGATGCATTTGTATTTAAACATGTATTACCAGTCCAACAGTGTGGAACAGTATGCCTCCAAAAGGTGGGAGGTCGTTCAGTACGCGCATATACTGCAGTTTTCCTTGGAGAGGAGGGACCTGTCAACAGAATAATAAACAAGAAACTCATCTTTGAGAGGAAGCCTTCTCCAGCACTTCACACCTCCTCCTGGGGGCGCTGTCGAGCCACAGATGTGGATCTTAAAGTGTTATGCAACAGTTACATCTAGGACTTCCTAATAAAAAGGACTAGTTATCAAGTAAACATTACAATAGAAAACAATTAATTAAAATCTCCCCTAAAGAAGGGGCAAAATGTTGAAATTGAAATGTCAATAGTAATCAAGAGTATGGCAATGTGGTGAGAGGTCTGCATTTGCAATGCTTATAAATAGGGTACAATGACAGTATACCCAAAGATAAAATTCTCTGAAAATTTGCATGGATATATGTTTTAGATGGAGGAACCTTATTGCCAGAAGGTGGTGGATGCTGGTAGGTCTTCAGCAACTGAGACAGGCTCTTGCACACATTCTTCTCCTTGACTGTTGGAAGCAAAGTGAGGGGAAGAAAAGGCTCTAGTCCCCACTCTTTTCTGTGTTCGAGAGCAAAGAGAAAGATGAAAGAGTATACACACAAGAGAAAAACAACAGTAGAGTGGTTAATCACAGTCCGGGGAAGATGTCCCCACTGTCCAACGGGAAGACGGTCAGCCAAGCATACATTGTTTTTGACTACTAGCTCGACATGGCCACCCTAAGTCTATTACAGTGGATCTGTTCTGCTTCTGTGATTGTGAGGACAAAAGCTAATTACTTGCTAGGTTGAGGTTTTGAAGAATAAATGAGCAAATTGAGGGAGAGATGTAATTTCACAAAGCAATGGATTTCTTTGTCTCATAGCAACCTGGGGAAAATGATCCCTGAGTAATTTGAGTTTCTAATACTATTGGGATTAATTATTAATCATTTAGACATTATTGAATGAACAAACTTCACTGTGGGACTCACTGATATGGTACACAGCATTATTAATGAGGTACAATGCAATACATCACTGTTACTCTGTAATTTCTTATGAATTTATTTGAAGGCTAATTTAGTTTGTGCACTTACTCAACATGCTTGAGAGAGATCTTCTGATTAGGCCGCGCGGAGGACACAGTGATGTAAATATGGAGCGCAGCCAATCGTAACGTGATGTCAGATTTCCAGTCCATGCCAAAGCGTTCCTTGATGACGTCATTGCGACTCTGTTAGGACATGTTGAATATTTGTTTTGTACAAAGATGACTGCAAACAACACTCTTAAAGAATGGAATAATTATGTAAGTATTAGCATTCGTTTAATTGCCAGAGACTGCTTCCAACTCCATATGACTGTTGGATATGTGAAGTTGACCTAGAAGCGTTTTTTGGTGAGCCTGCAAGGGCCCATTCGGCCCGCCTAGCTCTGGATCATGCACCCTTTCTCGCTGTAAAATCTGTCAAAGAAGGCAAAGCCCTTGCTCTTCGAGGAGACAACTCTCCAACAGTGTCATATGATTGAATGACATCCTTGTAAATCCTCCTTTAATCCAGGGCTTTACCTGTATATAGAGGTACTCAAAAGCAGCAGGGTCCCTTCTCAGCAGGTCTGCAGGGTCTTTGGGGAAGAAGCAGATGCGGAACAGACACTTCATCCCTTGGAAATAGGTTCTATGCACCACCTAAGGGAATACAACAATATCAGCTAGATAACCAAGTCCATCTTTAGCATTAATCATACATAACAGAGTAGAATTTCTGGAAGACGAACAAGGCACATTGTTAGTACTGGCCTGCAGTCATTCATTCCTGCGACTATCAGAAACTGCAATTTATCATCAGTTCCTGTGTCTACTTTGCAGAGTATCCGTGCTAAACATACATAAAGTTGCTCTGTATGAAGTGCAGAACATTAAAATACATTCGTAAAATTCATTTACATTATTATTATTTACATCACCATCGCATCCTTCATGTCTCAATTTAATTTCTAAGGCTTTTCCGGCCAATTTTGTGATGGATCTGATTAATCTGTGAGAAGAAGGTTGGTAAAGTACAGAGCCTGTTGCCAGTAGGTGGCGCTATGACCTTAAGTCAATTTTGGCCTTCAGGTGTGTTTCAACATAGACTCTTATCCAGCAACTGAAATTTGGAGCAGATTGGAAAATGTCGGATCAAATTACAACAACTTACCTTTTCATAGTGAAATGTACTTTTTTGCTGACACAACACAGCTACATAGTTCAATGAAAACTAAGATTGTTGTGAACCAATTTGACGTACATCTTCTGAAATCTCGAGGAGTTCTATAAAGTATAGTGCCTGGAAATGCAAAAAAATGCCTTGAATGCAGATTTATCTCAAAATGGCTCCCTTCCTGTTCGGTTTACAATTTAAATTCCAGAGGCTTTTTTTGTATGTCCAAATATATTGAAGACATTTTGCACATCTAGGTGAAATGTACTTCTATTGGTTGAAGTGCAAACACTTCAACCAATTGAAACTATTTTTTTACTCACAATCTTCCACACATTTTCCTGTTTTGGGTTTCTTACATGTGTCAGAGGCTGATTCTCCTGCAGCAGATGCAACCTCTGGTTCTGATCCAGACCACCTGCCTCTAACACCAATGCAAAGTGCTCAATGTAGCGCAGTGAGAGGCGGTCCTGCAGGGAGGAGATCACATCCTGGAAGACGACACATGGAAACCGATTAGAAATTGAAATTAATTTCCACAGTAGGAACGCATACCAGTGCACATTTGTTTTTGTTTAAAGCCTATTTTCACCCCAAATAACTCCATATGTGTAGGGTAGTTTGTCAAATTGACATCCTTGTGGGTGTGCAGGGTAAATGCCTGCTCCTTTGCAGATCAGTATCTATTAAAGTAGAGCTTGTCTCATCTCTTTTAAAATATATAGAGAAAACCTTTTGAGGGTTTCCGGTTTATCACAGCTTACCCTAGGATATGCCTAAGATAATGTTTTATTATTATTATGCCCTCTTAATATATTAGAGGCATGGACATTAAAAGGTAATATATTGTAGTAATATGTTGCGGTTGTTTGTAACTCTGTGTGGAGGCTCATTAAGAGCTGTAAAATATGTACACTAATGGGTTGCTCACCATAAACGATTGAATTGTTATTCATTGTTGATGTAACCTAAGCAACTGCTGTCTGAAAATAGGGATACACATTTTTAACAGTATTGACCTGTGAAATTTAAATTAAATGACACCTGGGTAGGCCACATAATCCTTTCATTCACAGAAAGTCTGAAGTGCATATTCTGGGCATCCTATTGTACCATTGATTCAATCTATGGCATTGTTTTATTGATCCGGGCCTTCTTATTATGCTGAAATTCCATTTAATTAGGCTGGAATTCCATTTAATTAGGCTGACATGAGTAGCTTCCTCCATCTACCATTTTAAGTGCTGCAGTGTTCCTCCTTTTCTCCCTCGGTTTCCCACCATGAGCAGAGGAGACATTTGTGAAATCTAATAGTCTGTCTAATGAGTCTGCTCAGAGATGTCAGACTCATCTTAGAGGCTGACAAAGAGAGATAAATGACCTCTGTCTGATTTAATTTATTTGTTGATTCATGGCTTTAATCACAGCACTGAGATTATACATTCACAAAATCGCTATGGGGAAGTATCACAAAATTAAACAGATTTTTCAAAAGAATTACTTATTAAATATAAACTTTAAAATGAGGACACTTGACTTGGTATTCATAGTCAGTGTTCAGACTTTGATGGCATACAGATAATCATATGTGTCTGAGTATGTGCATAAAAATCCATAGACATTTTACATTTTATTATGAAAAAGCCATCAATAATGAACAATGGTATGCTCATATTGGGTGTATTTATAACACGGCAAAATGTTAAACCTACAATTCGCCTATATAGCTGATTTTTCTTGGCAAACTTGGAGCAGCCAATCAAGCTGTACACATAACCATAACAAATTATTGTCTCATTAAGTTGTAACATTTCTTCAAGACATTATCATTCATGTGGAGTCACTCTGCATCTTGCTCTTTTTTTTGGTCCTTAACAGCCCCTGAGAAATTCAGCTCTTTAGCTGCTAAATGTCCCACTATGTTTGCCAGCAAGCCGCCATCTTTGTCTGTCTGCCATTTGGTGCAGGTAGATTGAACACAAACAGAAAGATTTGTAACTAAAATTCTCCACAGACTGTCAGAAACTGTAGAATTGTCTGATTAACCTGTGGATTTATCACTATGAACGGCCATTACACTGTTTGAGACCATTGTTAATATGAAAAAGCTTTAAAAAAAAATCACAATAATGTTGAAATTCAGTTGCCTTTCCCGTGTGCACGGCTGTATTGAATACATACCCTAACAGTGGTACGGCTATCAAATGTAAAGGACTTAATCTGTCCATTCTCCAGAAACACCTTCAACACATTTGGTATGAGTAGCAAGGAGTCGTCCTTGAGCATTGTCTGAAAGAGATTGAGGGAGAATACACCTTTGGGTTAGTAGGAGAACAAGGAATTATTTGTACAATATAAATCAATCTGATGTAATTGTAGTTTCCCGCTTTGCAAGACAAGTTGTGAAAAAGAAGGCGGTCTTTTAGGAGAAGTGTGAAGGAACAGATATGGCTCATGTGAACAGGGGAGAGATACTGTACTACGAGGTGCAAAACCCTGCCTTAGGATGCTCACCTCATGCATTGCATCAGGATCAAAGAAGGGCTAATTAAGTTTCTCCAGTCTGCCCATTCAATATGTATGCCGTGCAAAGTCAATTTAATGATTGGATTGAAAGCATTCATGACAGTTTCGTGGATGGAGGTTACTCAAAGCATTCGTTAGAAGAAAAGTTCTGACATGCAGCTCTGTTCATTATTTCTGGGATGTGATGTGACGGGCAGTCTCTGCCTTTTTTTTTTTATCTCGCTGAGGGCTTTTTAAGAAAATGACTCCGTTCCCATTATGTAGTTTCAAAGAATCACAGTTGTGACCAGAGGGAAGGGATATATCTACATGTTATAAGATACACTTGAGGGTTTTAATGTAACATTGAGGATGCATAGCAAGGATACAGCCCAGATGAAATCTCTCCTAATTGACCCTGTGTTAAGTACCCTCAAAACACTGGCCAATTATAGCGTAGCATTGACTAGCTCCGATTGGGGCGACTATTAGGCTCTGCTCTGATTGGGGCGACTATCAGTCTTTGCTCCGTAGACTCACTATGGGTGTTCTTAGAGAGTCTAGAAATTGTGATAGTGGTAGTGTGGGCTCCAAGGTAGCTCTGACAGCTTGACGAAGTAGCAACAGGGGAAGGGTCTTAGCGAAGGGTAAGTTCTGGGCCAGAACTAAATCAAATCACCTGGCATGGTGTGTGTGTAGTGTGCGTGCGTGTGTTTTGTGTGTGCGTGTATTTCTGCCAGTTTACCAAAAAGGGGGTGCGGCAGTGAGAACAAAAAGGTGTATCACTTGAAAACAGATTCATGTGAGGTTGTGTGTGTGTGAGTTAGTGCATGAGTGCATTGATGCATGCGAGTATGTGGTTGCAGCCGATGTGAACTTGCACTTGTTTTTCCGATGGTGGAAAAACACGAGGCAGACATTACTCACGACACTAAACAGGGATTTGGATTTACTGCAACAATGTATCTCAGCATTTAGTTGAGAGCTGTGTCCACAACAGATGCCCGGCAGTCTGTTTTTAGAGAACTCAAATACTCAGAAGGCTCAACAAGCTGTTCTTCTGTGCAGAATGGAAGCAACTAAAGCCTGAGTTGTGTGTGAACAACTCTTTCTCTATAATGCAGCATTAAAGCGAGGGTGAACCAGTGAAGGTCTATCTCTTCCCACACAAAGGTCTATCACTTCCCATGGCAAGTCACTGCCTTGGTTATTGTTAGTGAGGGGGAGCTTTAGCCATCACATGCAGGAAAAGTGTTAGAAGAGGCAAATCATAGCTTGGTGCCATAGCTTCATCTACTTCCCCCTTTTCTTCACTAAATAAATACCATGCTTGGTGGCCAAAACTGATCCGATCTTCAGATGATGAATAGCAGCCTGTGGCTCCTGATTAGAAATGTCTTGCCATGCATTTGGGGAGGTGGCTGAAACCTCTGATCGTTGCCAGTCATAACTGTTCCCTTCTACCTCTGCATCAATAGTGCCCTGTGTTTTCTTGAGCGATGATCAATTAGATTTACAATTCTAAGAGAGCAGGGAGACTTAAAATGCAGCTCTCCTACAGTCTTGCTCTTGCCATTAATGGAACAACTTGCCTTTGCTGGTTTGTAGGAACACCTCTCACTTCCACTGAAGTCTTCATTTTTTTTATAAGAAAGGAAATATATGTGTTCACATGACTAATGATTCTGCCAAGCTACAGTGGATGATAAAATCAGCTGTAATGAAAAACAAGTTTGAGCTGTCGGCCTTACACTCTGCGTTGGCTTTACCTAAAGGTTGTACGAGACCTGGTGGTCCGTGTGATGAGCAATCCTGTTCTCTATCTCCTCCATTTAGTTCAGGTAAATAGAAAATGGACTGATGGAATAGCTTGTCCTCCAACTTCAAATTCTTCATCGCCTATCAATTTCTTGTCATCTTCCTTATTTACAGTGCAGGCAACTGTATATCACCCCATAGATTATCACCCTATAGATGATTGAAACCTTTGAGATAACCATGTTATTTCTTTATAATATAATTAATAAAAACATATTAAATAAAAAATATAAGGAAGGAATAGACAAGAGCCTCCTTTTGGCAAAACATTGAATTATAATAGCTTTTTCTTCAAGGCTAAACTGCTGGACCAAAAACTCACACGCAGTCAAAAGTTCAGCCTGAAATTAGAGGACGGAGAGAGGATACTTGTGGCCTTTGTGATTGCTAATCAAACAAAAGAATTACACAGCTGGAGAAAGGGGGGCAGAGTAATGGGATGTGTTTGCATGCACATGTGGCAGAGAGACTTACTGAGTCTGGGTCGCTGATGGACACTTGCTCTGAAAAGCGCACTTTCGGCGGGTTGGTTCGCAGGCGGGCCTTTTTGGCTGCACTTATGAAGGCAGACTTAGGTGACTGAAGATAAGAAGAAAGAAAGACTCTTGAATCGGCTTGAATGAAGAGACACCAAATGAAAGAAAAGCCCCTGTGACTGCCAGTGCTAAAGAGATGTTTGTTGGAGAGCTGGTAATGCTGCTGCAATGCGACACTGTAAACCTACTTTCAACACAAAAACTTGCCTGCTAAAAGGTTAAATAGTTTTTTAAGTATTGTTCTTAGTACAATAAAGATGTTAAAGCCAACATATATGCAAATTCATGCAGAACTGCTACTTAAGGTTCCAAATAATAAGTATTTCCTCTTCTGAAAGCATCTAGTTCACTTAGTAGACTAAATAAGTGCTATATTTCTTTTTCTTCTATATAGATGGATGCACACACATCTTGTGTATCTTGTGTATGTACAAGGTCTTGTGTATGTGCCTGCATGAAGCTGTTTTTTAGGTATTACTAGAAAACTAAGTTACTCTAATGAAAGGCCTGGCCTTGAAGACTAATGTATCTGTGCACTGCATTAGTGCGCACTGTTGGAACAGAATACTGTACAGTGTTTCTTTACGATTCAGAGAGACAGGAAAAGACTGATGAAGAGGAAGATAATTCCTGAGGGAGAGGAACATGAAAAAGAGTGAGTTTCCCATTATACTACCTGATGGGGCTGCAGCACAGTGAGAACTATAGTGTCTTTGCAGTGTCTATGGAAAGACAAAAGAGAGTGGAGTGGGATTAGATAACGCCACAGACAGCATGGTATTTGGAGAGCTTCTCCAGTTTATATCTGCCATATCCTCGTTGTCCTTCAGCTGCAAAAGGACTGTCTCATCCACAGGTTTGTGTTGATGTCAGGCATCACTGGCAATAAGACACAGTTTGCTAGTTTTGATCCACCCTCTTCAACCATGTCCACTTTACTTCCACTTGCCTGTGTTGCTGGTCCCCTGGCCCATACCCTCCTCCTAGCCCTCCCCCCCTCCCTCCTGGGACAGTAAAGGATGTTACCTTACAAGGTCTATGACTCTCTCTCGGGGCGCGTCGCTCACCGTCTCCTCGTTAATGGCCAAGATCTGGTCTCCAGGAAGAAGCTTGCCAATGGAGGGGCCGTCTGCAGATGAGATTGAATATATAGCCAGCATACCGAGTCATAAACATACAGAAAAAGGGAAGTTTTAATTTGACCTTTTTCTCACACAAACACACACACACTAACCAGCAGAGACGGAGCGTACAATGACTGGCCTCTGGCTGCCTGCAATAAAGCCGAAGCCTTCAGTCGGGTGGCGCTGGATGGTGACCTGTCGAGCTGAGGTAGGACTTAGGGTACCACTGTCCATACCATCTTGGCTCTCCTCTAACATTGCAGAGCTGCAGAGGACATACACACATTCATAAATATATAGAGAAAGGAATATGCACATGCCTTTTTGATATGATATACTTTTTATAAGATACAACTTCATGTATCCTTTTTAAAATTGTTGTAAATATTGTCTTTGTGCAGAGAAAAAGTGTCAAGGTCATGTGTAGCACAGGGTACCTGTCACATGCGTTCGTGTGTCCATCCTGGACCTTTGCCATCCCCTGAGAGGAGGGAGCAGCATGGGACAGGGTCGCACTGCAATGGCCACTCTCTGTTTCGCAATCATTCACCTGCACAATAGAAAGGAGGAGACAACCTCAGAAATAATATACCCTGTTTTCTCCTCAAAATGTTACTCGTTTGAAAAACGTTCACAGCTTTCCTGACCACATCTTGGAACGCTGCTGCACAGAAAAATGAAAGGATAGATGTGAAGCTAAAAAAATGGAACATCAAAATTACAGTCTGATGCATTTGGCTCCTCACAAGGTTCTGCGTTGCAATGAATATGCACAAGATGGAAGTAAAATCGTAGGTAATTGTGTTACTAAAAGCACATGACATTTGAGGCCAGCCTTTCTGAGAAACTATATAACTGCAATTATCAAGGACCTATAACATTCAGACATAGAGTATTTAAGACATTAAGGTCTCTGAATCTGCCAAACTCTCCCAGTGTGGACCAAGCTGCTGCTGTGAACCACACATGCTCTTTTACAGAGGCCTGTGTGGGAGGCATCGAGAGCAAGATTACTAAAAGACTTTGTGTGAGTGTGTATGTGACACGTGGGCTTCTGTTTGTTGCAGAAAAAATGGATGGAAATGATTGTGTGATAGAAAGAGAGCCAGATTTTTCTGCTCATATCTGTGATCTAGAACTCTGATGATTGCTGACTAAAGATGAGACACTGATTGTGATGCTAATGGTGCAGATGGGCTACAACAGAGACACGGATAAAGAGCACGACGGCAGTGTTGATTATTATGCAGGGATACACTGTGGAGAGCAAATATCTTTCTGAGTGCCACAGGCAGAGAACAAACTGCCAGTAACAGGAGGCTGAGTCACATTAGTCAATAGTTCAGATTCATATTCTTGTCACTTGCTGTTTCTGATAACAGTGGCTTATAGGGGAGCATGGCTCATTTACAATTCCAGCGATGCATTACTGATCTCTACCTTGTGTCATTGTATCAGTCGAGGGTTGATGCATCACAGATAAGATATTGAGCTCAGTCCATGAGAACAAAATCTATTACATTACGTTCACTTTGAATTTGAATTATGCTAATCGTTCAAAAGATTACATTTGAATACAAAATTCTATTTTCAGATTCAGCTGACTTACAAAAGGTCATCGGCCTGTATCAAAGGTGCACAGCGGTCACAAATGACACTTCACCAGCTGGGTTTTTCAATGTTTTTGATTGAGAATGTTACTTTTTCCTTAAATTCTCCAAATTGTTTTGACAGTGCACACCGCTACCCATTTATTTATCTACTTTCTCTCCCACTAATGTCTTTGTCTTGCTCTCCCTCTCCAGTTGCTGAAAAGACATCCATCATGTTGGATCTTCAAGGAGGTGCGTCAATATATATGTGTGTCATTATGAATGTCAGTGACTCCCAAGATTGCCAAGATTTGACCTCATCAAGGACACCTTATAAATATCCTTGTTGTGAATAGTCTGCACTTATACCATGTCTATTATTCATAGAGCCTTCATTGTATTCTGAAAGTCACTGAATATTTTCTACATCTCAAGCTCAAATAGAGACACTGGCAGCTGGAAATGATGAAGTACCATCATCATGATCCGTACACAAGCATGCAAAACTGTTATTGAATCAGTAACAGAGGAATATGTCCTCTGTGAGTGTTTCTCCTGTGGCTTTGTGGAGGCCGCACAAAATGTACAGCTTTTCTTCTCTTAATTTAGAGAAGAGTTTTGGCATTCAAAATAAGTAGTGAGGAGGAGCTGAACAGAAGGGAGATCGATGAAGGTAGCCGGCGGGACACTGAGCGTACACGTCTGCAAAGACACACAGCCATTCAGCAGAGGGGCAGACCTTTTACCGAGAGAGGACACCGAGGAATTTTGTCAAGGAACGATCCCCAAGGGCATCGGCAGGACTGACCGTTGCTATGGCTACGGTTCTCGGTAGCTTGTCGAAGCTCGGATGGACGGAGAGATAGTGGGTGGATGAGAATAGTGATGTGGCCGCTACGAGGACAGAGAAGACTAGCTAGACGCTCTTCGATCACCCTGCAGCCACTGTGGCCAGATGCCAACATTTCCTCGGGCACCAGAGGTCAGGGCATCACATACCTGCTCTGCTCCAGTGTCCCGGTCTGCAGCAGCAGCTCATCAGGCCTCAGGATCTGGGAAGAATAACCTTTTGTGTATTATCCTCCCAGGCCTGCATTCTCACAGAGCTCTCATTGGCGTGTAGGGACGCTGCATTTGATACAGCAGCATTGCTGAAGCGTTTCACTTCCAGTGTGATCAGGTGTTCAGAAATGAGAGATACAGGTTGAAACCAACCATCAACCATCAGTTGGTTAGTCTTTAGATACTGATACAACCAGCTTCCAGTTTATTGGGTTCATTGGCACTGCATACAAAAATAAAATAAAATCCTTACAAATATAATGTTTCCCATATACTCAGATACATGTTGATCAAACTTGTAACTTCTCCCCGGGCGCTTCTCAGCAGCCCACTGCTCCTAAATTGCTATGGATTGGTTGAATGCAGAGACCAAATGTCATGTATGTATGTAAAAATATGTAATATGACAAACGTGATGAAGTTTAAAGTCAGGCTAAAGCTGGAGGATTTAGTTTGTTTTCAAACAGAGTTTCTAATATTTTAGAAACACAGAGATACATTTTATAGGCTTCATAAGAACTTAATATTTATTGGGTTTCACTGGATGCAGCTAATGGTTACCTTGTATAATCTGGCAGCTTAGAGTATACTACAACTTGTATGTGCAGTATGAAGCAAGTTTTGTTTTTGACGACAAGAATAAAAAAAATGCATGCAATTACTTTAGTGAATAATTAGAATACGCCAGCGAAACAAACATCGCACTTTAATGCCCTTTTTGTCTCTC
This sequence comes from Clinocottus analis, assembly GCF_023055335.1. NCBI lineage: Eukaryota > Metazoa > Chordata > Actinopteri > Perciformes > Cottidae > Clinocottus > Clinocottus analis. The sequence goes on from NW_027175821.1 coordinate 7,625,298, forward strand.
TTTTTATGTTGCTTTCTCTTTTCCTTTTTACTCTTTGAGGTGAAAGACTCCAAATTAGTGAAGTCTGAGAGCAAAGATGAGCAAAGACTTCCATGTTGCGAATACAAATACTAAAGCCTGAGAGCTGCAGTCCTGTCCTGTCTTGGTCCTACCACTAAGCACGCTGGAGGATTAGGATGAGATATTAGGTTGTTTTGATAGTTGTCTTCGTTCCCCTTATCTTCTTAGAACTACTGCAAAGTATCACAACTCCATAAATCACAAGTATTAAATAGAAACATTTTACATATTTGATTAAATGCATGAATAGGGAATATTGCATGAAAATATGAAGATTAACGTATAGCTTATTTATTGGCTAACTTGTCAACAGGCATATTCATAGAGAACCGTGAGCTTTTATTTAACAATATTGATTAATGAATTTAGGATAAATGAATGTAACATTCATTCTGCTCGTGCAACATAATTCAGACCTAATTAGTTTAGCTTATTCCAAATCGCAAGGGTTGCGGCTCAGCCTTTTGGATGCTGCGTCTCAAATGTAGATTCCTAATTATGGTTTAATCGGAATTAAAGAGTCCATTCCAGTGTCAATTAGCATAGCACTTCAACATGAATTATCTGGCTACTTACCCTGTTGATGCTTGAGAACTTTTCACTTATTTCACTGTTATACTAACAGTGAGCTGTAAAGCTCTCTGATTAACTGTGTTTGTTAAATGCATGAATTATAAATTGTAATTTGAATCAGTGATGGGATCAACTGCAGAAACTTGGGACTTGTGCAGCACTAACTGAGAATGGAAGAGAGTCGTAAGTGACTGTGTATTATTGGATCATTGCCTTGAAAAGCCAGACAATAGGTGAGTGCTATCTCTGTGATTATTTATGACGGACGGGCAGATGAACAGGCTGAGCTTGTGTCCTCTGGCTGACAAAATAATTCATGAGCATAAGAATGCATTAGTATTTTGTCAATTTAATCTAATATTGGTTTTTCTTTTAGGAGGAGTTTGTGCTCCCAGTTGTATACTGCTCTATTGGTCAGTTCCATATTAGAAATTGCTCTGAGTGAACTTGTACTTCTTTTGATCACGTGAACTGAAGCTATTTACGGCAGCAGTAATGTCAGTCATCTGTAGAGGCTCGTACTCAGATAGCTTACAAGGTGTTATATTCATGTAGCTCTATTGATGCCAAATGCCATTATATCGGGAAACCTACCACAGCCAATAAGATGAACGTTTGATATTCATGGGACCCAGACAATGAATCCTTATAATGTTTGGGTTCGCCTGACTTTAGCTCTCGCATCATTATCGGTTCAGAATAATGTTATTTTTTTTCCTATACTTTGATTTATGACCAAATGTCTGCAAAACTAATAGTGTTCCCAGCCTCAGCTACATGTCCATTGGAAATAAGCAACACACACACACAAACACACACACACAACACACACACACACACACACACACACACACACACACACACACACACACTCACACACACACACACACTGCTTTGCCCTAGTACAGCCTCACAGAACTGCTCGCAGCATTATAGCTGTAGACTCTTTGACTTGTCTAAGGACGTCCATATTTTTTAAATGTAATTAAGAACTGCAATCAATGCGAGGAATGATATTTTCTTTGGTGCTTCAGCAGGTTCATTGATGAAGTACCTGGGCTGGAGTATAGCCAGACAGTAAAAGAGGACATTAGGCATACTGTATATCCATAGCTGTACATTTTAGATAATCTGTATTACAATGCACCATACTTGTTCCAATCAATAAATCAATCAATCAATCAATCAATATGTTTCCCGTGGACTAATGTTCAAGCTACATGTATACTGAATGTATTTAGCTACTAATTCAGACAAATCCACCAAATCCAGATATGAAGTCGATCAAGCTAATAGCAGTGTTGCGTAGCTGTGTTTATCAGTCAGTAACAAATTGACTTGCTTGCAGAGGAGGATTATGTTGTGGTAGGAAATTGCAATACAAGCAACTTCTTAAAGCCTTAATCTTTGTGACAATACACATCTTAACCATAGCTGAAAGTATTTTGGACATCAAACACGAGAAAAGATAATTCAGCATGGAAATGGTAGATCTTTCTGTTTCAATTACTGCTATATCTAATTTTACATATATGTCTTCAAAGTCATGTTGTACACTCATTCTTCCCATTCAATTAGTGATGTATCCTCTGTCAGCCTAGAGCACAGGCTGCCAACATGTATCAAATGTAGCAAATCCTTGAATCTGCCAAAATCCCTTTAGGATTATGAAAGCGGGGACACAATGATATCCCCAGCGTCCTGTGAAATGAGCCTTCCTGGACAAAGATACTCTGCCTGTCACATGTCTAGGCTCGAGAAAGCTGCAAACATGAAAGTCATTCTGGCAGCATGGTCACCACTGTCTTTAATCTGTTTTCAATTGCTGTGATAAAACCTAAATATGTGTACTGTTATTTGAAAGGATTTGTGACTTATGGTGACAGACAGGCTTTTGCACTGAGAGAGGTCTGGCCGGGCGGTCCCATCATGCAGGACAACACAACCAATTCATTCTGTGGGGAAGGTGAATGCTGATTCATGAAGGCCAGAACCTCCTGGAAGATTGAAACGTCTCATTGTGTATTATACAGAATCTACAGTATTGGATCACTTAAAAATATAGACCCTTAGTCCTAAAACGGACTTCATTTCACACTTCCTTCCTCTAGTTACCATTATTACAACAGTTACCATTGTTATGAATTTGCATTAAGTCTCTCAATCTTACCTGTACACACACTGTCACACCCATGCATACACGGACACTTTTTGTAATTCACATTGACAGTTTCTGTCTCCTCAATATATCTCACATCTCCCCAATCTTTCTTTCTCTTCCAGGTAGAATTCTTCAGCAAACCCCTCTCATCCCTGCCAACAGGTAAACAATGAAACCACTCTCTCATCGCTGTAAGCCTCAATTGACATGCTGGCTGCCTGCGTGCTTCACACAATTGTAATTTTGGTCATATGGAATACAGATACAGGCAAAAAACAGTTCTGCTACTGCAGGACTCATCTCTCTGTCTGTCTCTGGCTGTGTTCAGCTGCCGGCCTGCCTGCCAGCACGGCTTTATCTTTACCTCTTTTTACACAATTGGCTTCCCTGGTCGGGTCAGATGACATCCATTAAGCGAGCACGTCTGACTTGTTTCTCACTTTAACTTTCTGAGCTTGTTGCCCACTTATACTGTTTCACTTTTTTTCTTTCTTTGTTAATCTCCATGTTTCCCCCTCTCTTTGTCACTGTCGGCCTATCCGTCTGTCACCACCTGGTCTCTCTCCTCTAACAGCCAAAGCTGACTGCCTATTTGAAAATGGATTGTGGCTGTGGGTAAAAGCAACAGCTTGAGTGGTGATTGATACGCAAAGAGATTGCTCCTAAGGGTGGAAATTTGTTTCCTTTACCTTTCTTGCCTTGTCAAACAATTAACCATTTGCTTTATTTGCTTTATTTAATGCTGGCCTAGCAAGCCTGAAGGATGTACAAGTTAATTAGGTTATAAATATCTGGTAAAAGGTTGTTATGTTAGATGTGTGCCTTATGTTGTCTCCTCTCACAAAAATAGGTGTTAACATAATCATAGGCGTGTATATATGGCCATGCCTTCTTACAATGTACACAATTGTGAATACCTGAGTGTCCCTGAAAAAATATTTGCTGTGATGTATGAATAGTGTCCAAAAAGTTTTTGGATACTAGCAAACTTGACTTAAGCAAACTTAACAAAAGAGAGTGCAATCACAAAAGTGTGATATATGCTTTTCCCTCCCATGTGTTTTCTTTATTGTGTGTCTCTACAAGACATTATCTTGGAGGTGGAGATGAGAGAGGTTAAGAAGGTTCTGAAAAAGTTAATAAGATTGTGAGTGGATGTGACTTATTCCCAATGGAGTTCACAACCTTTAGGAAGATGCCGCCCATAATTTATCTTTCCTCTGCAAATTCCATTAAGCAACAAATGCAAGCCCTCCTTCAGAAATGGATTTCAGTGGAAGCTGTAGCTTTGTAAACACACTGAACTGAACTCCCTCTACATCTCTCTCTCTCCTCCTCTCTGAGTCACTCTGCTTTCGTTAGCACCTCGACCAAGACAAATGAAGATGAATGATGGCGGACAGGCTTTGTCATGCTATGCCCTACAGCGTTATTTGAACAGTATAAACAGAGTTCAACATCAGTGATGTATTTACATGAACCAATGAAAGTGTTTAATCTCTCAATTGCTTTATAGTGAAAAAAGTTTGAGATCTTTCCTTTTTGTCTTTATTTAGACATGTCCAACAAAGTATATATATATATATATATATATATATATATATATATATATATATATATATATATATATATATATATATATATATATATATATATATATATATATATATATACTTTGTTTGTGGACCAATTCTTGACTTGGTACTGTGTCATTCTCACTTGGGGGAAAACATCTCCAATGCACATCTGGATATAAGAAATATAATGAAAATTGTTTGAACATGTTTGAAGACTTCCTTTGGTTCCACTTGACCAACCCTGGCGGACTTGTTGGTTTTTTTAACTTAGCTGCTCCTCTGACTTACTTCCACATGATTTATGTGATCATTGTATCACATGACCTTCACCACAACCTGGAAACGAATCGGTCTGTACACAAACGCAACACCACAACCTCTCTGCTAAAATGTAGCCTCATGCTGATGCCAAGTAATAAGAAGTGTAACCGCTTTTACAATAATAATTGAGGTTAGGGATGTCTCAAGAGTTTAGATTATGTCTTTTCTCAGGTGACGGTAAATATTGTAAATAGAGCTCAAACAATTGGCAGATTAATTGATTAATTGGTCTACATGCAATAATTAGCTTTAATTGTGATATTCCTTTAATGGTTTTTCCAACATTTTGAAAATACTTTTATATTATTGTAAACTAAATATTGTTGTTTTATTATTAAAGAAAATCATTTCAAGATGAATCATAATAAAATAATGGCAGACTCTCACAAGCACACTGGGACATAATTAATCCCGATAGATGCACCATGCCAGTAAACCAGCTGTTGTTGATCATAGGCACAGCCCTTGAGCATAGTTATTGGGAGTGTTCAGTCCTGCTTCAAGTGATATGCTTTACATTCAGTCTCCATTCAGAACATATTTCAATTTGACCAAGCTGTGCCAATAACATCGACAGTGGAGCCCGACAACTCAGCATAGACCTTGTTCCAATGTGAGGAAACCTTTTCTGACAGCGGGTTTCTCCTTTAATCATAGTCAGTTAAAAAACATGTCTTTGCTGTAAAGACCTTGTTCCTGCTTTATTGGGTTGAGCTCAATAGCTCGGCCCTCTCTTTGGCACACAGACAGACAGATATGGAGAGGAGGGACAGCAAGCTGTGATGGATCAGCATGCTGTCACTAAGGAACGCTGGGTGAAGGAGGTTAGCCAAACAGATGTTCAGGTCTGACGGTCTCTGCAGGTCACAAAGCGGAATCTTCATTGATAAAAGGTGAATGAGGTTAAGAAATTCAGCTCATCCATGTAATAGCTTGTTACCACTTTCCCTCATTCCCCCCAGGCCATAAAGACAATATTTATTGGGGGCAAAGGGAACACTTTAATGCTGTCCAGAGACAGCGACACCCCAGTGGAGAACATTTATATTAAGGCAAACAAGACAGTGCTGTCTGATGACTGCCAAAACAATTTATTGTTATTCTTCCTCTGCGTTCCTTCAGAACTATACACAATATTCAGTCACCTTCACTGCTTCCGAATACACAATGCACTTTTGCAGGCTTTTTACAATTTTACATTGACTCAAGAATGTTTTGCATTTCGTGACATAATGCCGTAATCGTTGTCCTCTATGAGCTGCATCTAATTTCAATCAGGAAGAATAGGATTTTAAACTGATGGACGTGGTAGTCCGCCAAGTATAGAGCTGTACATCCCCAGAGCACTGGGGTTGGGTGAATACTGCAGAGGCAATTTTCTTTGGGTCCACTTTACCCATCCATGAAACAGCCCGCTCATTGGTCTGATGAAGGTAAAATATGAACACAGTATAAATAAGAGGCCGACATTGAGTTCAATTTTCCGGTCACCCCGTGAGATATGCTGAGTCAGATATTTACTTGTTAGCCGAATGATTACAGATTGAACTGAAATGAACAACAAATAATTAAATGGATTAACACCTTATCCATTTCTCTCTCTCTCTCTAGATAAATAGATTTAACTGATTAATCGCTAGATTTTTCGGCGATTAAACGCCGAAAAACATTGAAAGAAGAAATATTGAAAAAAAAATACATTTGTCATTTATGGTCTTTTAATAAAAATTATAATAAATTCATGAAATGCTGTGAATGAGTCAGAACGCATAATGATTGATTATATTGCTCCGGGAGTGCCTGCTGTATTGTTCTGATAAATAAAAGCATGCAATACACTAGTTTTTACTTCATTATTGAATTTGGCGCATATTGCAAATAATTGCAGTTAATCGCAGAAAAAAGTTATGCAATTAATCAGTTAAATTTTTTTTAACTTTTCCCAGCCCCAATATATATATATATATATATATATATATATATATATATATATATATATATATATATATATATATATATATATATATATATATATATCAACACCAACACGTGTGTGTGTGCGCGTGTGTGTGTGTGTGCATTTACTTGAATGTGTTTACTTGCTTTTTAAATCCAGTGTGGTGGAGGTAAAAAAAAATAGAGCCGCAATAGAGAAGTAGCTTAAGCCACAGGGCAGTAAAACAGAAATGTGTAAAATGAAATATGGAGCAGAGGAATAGCCAATGAGGAATATTTCACAAATGAAATGGCAGAGAGAAAAAAAAATCATCCGTCATAGTTCAATAATTCTCCTTAGATAGCAAGGAGATGCCGCTTCCCTGGCTGGTTATTTTGAATCTATGTTCAGGCTGGAAGGTTCCACTTGACTGCGTTTGATTTATCAGTCAGGAGCTGAGAGGAGAAAGTCAGGACTGCGTAGCAATATTCTCTCCCCAAAGTCTACCAACCAGCCTCTTATGGGACTCATGGTTCAGATTGTGTGCATGTATTCATCTTTCATTCCTGATCTATTTGTTTCTATTTACTTGAGCTAACCTTTTAAGTTGAATAGATACTGTAAATAAGACATTTTAAGTGTTAGCAGTGTGTCCGAGCTACCAAAGGCTATTACAACTGACCTTTACTAAATGAATCCCAGCCTACTCCATATTTTTGGTGCAAAAGGATTTACAAATGAGACCTTAGCTAACAGTTGGCTACAGCTTTCACTTACAAAGGGAAAATGACATGATTAGCCACTCTTGTCCAGCAGCCGGTTACACCAGCCAGCTGCCCACAGCTGAAAGCGGAGAGCCAGAGTGTCCAAGACAGCAGCAGTGCGGCTCTGTCTCTCTACTGTCACCCTTCAGTGAAGCACACAGCTCTCAGCAGCTCGCCTGACAGCGGAACGACACAGAGTGACACTCATTCTCTTCGCAATACAGCATGGCTGCCTTCCCCTCCTCCTCCTATTGCTGCCCCCGATGAGATACCATCCTCACGCCCCTCCAAATTCTACCCTTTTGTGACTACCAACAACGAACCCTCCCCACTTTCTGTATTTATGCTTCGGACTAACATTCAGTCCAGCATTTCGCACATTGTAAACATATATTCTGACTCGGCACACATTTCCACAAACTCTCTCTGTCTGTAATATTTATTCATGCATTGTGTTGAACTGCACAGAAAATGATGATCCCGCATGTCAATGTTCCCTCCACATAAGGAGCTGAAGAGGAAATATTAATTAGCTTCACTGTAATCACGGTTACAGTTCTGCCCATATCTCTTGTTTACATGTGATAATGACAAAGGTGTTCAAACATTTCATCGATAATGTCCAGCACAATGCTCCACTATCACATTACTCACTAAGGTGCCGAATATCTCTTTGTCAAAACTGCATTTCCCCTTCAGCTTTCCGGCAAGGAGGAGGTGTTTCCCTTCATTGTCAGGATTATGCATCAAAGTAAACTGTCATATTTGGTCCTTTAGCATAGCGTGTTGATTTTGTTTGTCACAGCAGCTCAGGTTCAGACCAAGGCGAGTGGTTGTAACCCAGCCTTCCTGCGGTCTGAAGCAGCTCTCCCTTCCATTCTTTCCCACCGTCTCACTCCCTCACCGCTGTCTTATCTAGTGCTGGTATGTTTTAGCGGGTGTGCAGTGAATACCAAGTGGCAGTTTCATCAGGAGGTGTAATTATCTGGCCTGCTGGACTGCCATGCTGCTGCTGCCTGCCTGCCTGCTTGGGTTCAGCCTGGACACACTCTTCACATGCCTCAGCTTGGACACAAGTCCACCACTGTGCAGCATTTGTGTAGCATTTGTTCTCTTTGAGGTGTTCTAATGTGTGCCTCCGTGCCGGCCACAGCTCGAGCCAGCTGAGACACCGGCTTTGTCTGAAAAATTATGTACAGACGACAATATCCCATGCCTGGTACTGTAACATCCTCTGTAAAGCCACCAGCGATTTATGACCACTACAGCTGTGTATCAACCCCCCAACTTCAACTTGCAGTCAGTCAGGATCAATGTTATATCTCCTGCTCACACTGTACCCAGAGAAACATGTAGAGGGCGCAGCCTGCGTGATTCAGAACGAAGGTTACGATGTCGTTACCTTAGTTCTAAAACCACAGACATCAATGAGAGCTGCTTCATATACTCCAAAGTCCAAACATATCTGATTGTCCTGATTGGTCGGGAATACTTTTGCAAATGTGTAGTGGGCAAAAGTTTGCTACTGATTGAAGGAGAGTTTCAGCCATCAATACCTGTATTAGCATTAAAGATTATGCATTTTGCAAATTATGTGATCAATTGCACAGAAATACTCATTTGACACACTGTGTCGACAACATTCGCCTACTCTTTCTAGCTCATGCTTAACTTTAAATCAGGCCATTGAACCAAAAGCTGAGTGGAGAAAAATCATCTTTTTGCTTTTAACACAACTTTCTTGGCCTCTATATTTGATTCCAGTACATTGTTACTATCTTTTCTCACATAGTAGTGGGGTAACTCCTGCTTATGTTGGGCAAAAAGCAAACAAACCATGCTGGATCAAAGCTGCCGAATGAAGAAGATTGCATCTACTCTCAAGATTTCAATCTTCCAGCTTTGATCTGGCGAGATGGTCCAGGGACTTTGTGACACCCCATAATATGCTGTCTGTGGCTCTCACTCTGTGTAGAGGAAATGAACATATGCTTGGCTGCTCTTAGTGCTTTAACCCATTTAATGCACCCTGGGCAAAGGAGAGGAGAGAGGAATATGTAGCCGGCTGTGGTGCACATATCTAAAAGAGCTTGAATACTGCATAGAAGCAGAACCGCTGACTGTGTACAAATTGTGTACCAGCTGTCATTGTCATTTATAATTTGTTTTCTAGCATTAGTCCCAGAGTCCAATATACAAACGAATTGGTGACTTGATATCTTACAAAGATTTAATGAGGATGCTCATTTAACTTCTAAGCCACTCCTTTTAATCAATGGCACTTTTTGAGCCGTGTTATATGGACCATTTTACCATTAAGTGTTTGTTTGTTGTTGGCGATTCAACATGGCACAGTACCGAGTCAAGTGAGATTTACACTTTTCTATTCTATAGGCGCCCAACCAACACAATTAATTGAGAGTGAATATATATTTTTTGTAAGACAGCATCTCATATATATTTCCTCATACCCTCTGTCATATTTCAGCTCTGTTTGATAGAAGGCACCTGATGTAAATTGTACCTGTGGATATTTATTCCAGTTAAAAGAGCAGTTCGCCCACTGAGTGATGGCTTCGGCATGAGATGATGAATCAGGCTGCAACGCTGCACCCTTATCACCGTTAATGGGCTGCAATCAATAATGTAGCTTCACATCAGCAACCACAGAGTGATAACTGAGTATGAAGGGGGCGAGAACCACATGATAATCGATGTGAATGTGGAGATAATCAACAAGATTGCAGGTAGTGCTCTAGGTGGTCTGTCATATCAAACCTTTTGTAGGACTCTTTGAAGGGTTCAATCAGGAAAATCTTTTGTATAAAAAGCGGTGCACTGGGGATATTTGTGTCATGATGATGAAGGCGAGAATAGGAGAAATATCAGTGTAATTGGGTCACAGATAATATGTATAGGTCTCTTTTGTGTGAACTTGATGCTTTGTAGACATTTCAGTTTGGCTTTTACTCAGCACTATTCTTGTCCTTTTCTACCTCTCCGATCCATCTTTTCATAATTAGATGCAAAGGATGTCATACAATTATGAAAGATGCTACTAATGACTGATCAATCATTTAATGTTTCATTTCACATCTTTGTGGTAGTAAAGGACCTACAGAGGACTTGTAAGTGTCCCTAAGGTGTTGAATGCCTTAAAAAGGTTTTGCCTGGCTGCTCCATGCCTCTCTTCTTGAGGCCCTGGCCTTGTCACAGCTCGTCTCCTACCCTCTTCAGCACTGTGTGGTAGCGTGTGCTCAGCCATGTGTGCGCAGTTTCAGAAAGTTGATTGCAGAGTGGTGGAGTCTTGACAGGGGCACTGAAAGGTTATACAGCATTATGTGTTTGGATGGCTGAAACGGAAGGAAGGAGCGGCAGATAAATCAGGGAACCGGGCTGAAATTAAATTACCTTGTCAAATATATGGTCTTTCTGAGGGAAAGTTATGCATGGAATACAGTTTGAAATTGATTAAATTAGACACCGTGGTTGGTGTTAAACTGTGTTTACACCCAAAAAATATTGTATTACTTGTGCAAATTTGATCGCAAGAATATTTCTCTTTACTCATGTCACTCATTCTCAATCTCCCGGAGAGGAGGGGGACTTACCTCCATATAGATACCAACAACGTATCCATGTAGATACTCATCAACCATGGCCCAAATAACCACTGTAGTTGCTTTGTGCATCTTGTGCAAGTCCCAGAAAGGTTTAAAAAGCAAAAGCTATTGTGTCTGAGTTCATAGCATCAGACGGAGGGGCTCGATGAATTTCACCGAGCTATATTCACGGTTTCTAACAAGCCATACATCAGTTTACTTCATGAACCACGGTTTAGTTTGAAGCTTTGTCAGATGATTGGTTATACCATAGGCAATCTGTGTACACACCTTCAGTGGAAACATTGGAAGCAATTTCTGGAGCCAGAGATGTGTGCAGTCATGCAAGCATATATGCTCATGCTTTTTACTCTGAACCAAGGGCAAACAAATGTCTGATTGCATTAAGGTAATTACCAGCTGGACATGGTGATATTTGTCTGAAACTACATTTATAGCCGTTTTACTGTTCTTCCACGGAGCTGCAGATACAAACCAAACGAAACAAAAACAGTGGCTGGAAGGACAGATTAAGTGCTACTGAACCTTTCAAGATGATAAGACCAGTAATACAGAAATATATTTTCGGGCCCAATAAAAGGAGCTACATGTATTGCGAACATAAGATCAGAGTTGACAGAGTCATTATTACGGCACAGGTCAAACATGTTGAATGGCCTATAACTGTACTCACAGAAGCGAACCTGTCAGCAAAATGACTGAATGTTGCTTTTTGTCACACAGTGACAAATGTGCTGAGGCTTGTAGGATCCAGACAAAATTGTTTGTTTTTCAGGCTCGGGGCTGCTTCATCTTCAAAGGCTCAAAGTCAAAGTCCAAACTACAAATTCTAGTTCAACTAAAAGTTATTTGATGTGGTTAATTTTCACGGCAACAAACGGAGAAAATGCAGCAAGCCTTGAGTCTGCACACTACATTTTATTCCATCTATATTTTGGGGATTTTTGCTGTGACAATGAGATGGGGCACCACATGCAACCTGTTTGTGAAGTCAGCCAGTCAAGAGGCAGGCTGGCTGGAGGCAGGTGCTGAACACCGATATGTTTCTTATCGTGGAGCCAGATAGACAAACACACACACACACACACACACACACACACACACACACACACACACACACACACACACACACACACACACACACACACACACACACACACATCATGATCACCCATCCTTGGGTGTAATATAGAGGCACAAGGTGGAGGGGGAGAGAAAAGAGAAGATATTTACCTGTTTGGGAAAAAAACGATGCGAAAATGTTTTGTGTTTTTACAGAAACACTGCTTTTATTTATTTATGCACACACCATGAGCACGATCGCATCCTCGAGTTTATTACAAAATAATGACAGACCCGCTTTAGCGACAGAGCCCTTCACCCAGAGTATCTTATTAAGAGTTTAGCCAAGTGCGGCATTCCTCGGACTGCGCCAGCTTTCTACTTAAGAGCCATAACCAAGAGAAAAGGCTGGAATGGTAGCCAGGAGAGGTGACATTCACAATTTTGAGATGAGGGTTGCGTGTACTTAATTAAGAAATAGCAAGGGACAGCGGCCCCTGTCGTCTTCACTGTTCCCTTGGAAAGCTTATTTCATGCTCCAGAAAGCCTTTACATCACACACGTGCACACGCATGAGTGGGTGTGTGTCTGTGTGTGACACACACCCACATAACAATGAATCCCAGATGGAAAGTCTTCAAGCATGTAGCTGTGTGGAAGCACACAATGTGTCCCTTTGCTATACTTGAACTTTAGTGTGTCCAGATACATTCAGCCTTCATATGCTATTAATCCAACACACACTCACGCACACACACACACACACACACACACACACACACACACACACACACACACACACACCTGCGTCTTCAAACTGCGTGTTTCCAAATGTGCGAGCAGAGACATAGTGGTAAGTAAGACAGAGGTGACAGTCATACGACGACCAGAGTTTATCTGTTCCAATCCTTCATTATGAAATACCTGTGGACTCAGTAAGTTATGATTTACTGTACATATCCTTCAGGTCAGTGGTTACCATAGCAACATGGAGCAAGGAACAACGCATCTCTCCAATGTAGCAGATGTAAGCCTCAGGGCCGAGGAGTGAAGAGAGGTTATGAGTAAGACGATACACTTCACGATCCCCAGAGACTATTTCTACACCCTCCTTTTACTCTTGCTGGTCTCTCTCTCTCTCTCTCTCTCTCTCTCTCTCTCTCTCTCTCTCTCGCTCTCTCTCTCTCTCTCTCTCTCTCTCTCTCTCTCGCTCTCTCTCTCTCGCTTGCTCGCTCTCGCACACGCTCACTCCTTATCTTTTAAAAAAAAATTATTAATTAAATTAACAGTATCAAGATGTCACTCTAACAGCAAATACCTAAAGGTGTACATCAGTTAGTTAAATGTATGCTATTAAGTAAATTGTGAAACAAAGACATACTAATGCCATTTATTGTAATGATTAACCATATACTATTTATTTTATATTTTCATCTTTTCTCAGTCAGCACATGTGCACAAACATACTGATGTGCACTCTTATGCATCTGTAAATATGGCATGATGCATATAGTGTGTGCACTTGGCTATTACTTGGCTATCGCTCTCTGTGTAAATGGTAAATGTGTATTTATTTATATGTATATGTTTATGTGTATATATATGAATGTGTGTATGTTTTTGTGGGCGTACCTGCCAGCTGTCAAGCGGCTCATTTGAGAGTAGTTCAATGAAATGTAACCACAAATAGCATTTGGCAGGTCCGAGCGCCATGGTAACTGGATAAACTCAGCACTGTAGTGTTTTATATTTGCTGCATTTTGATTCTACAAAACTGCATCAGATATTAAATTCAGAAAAGCATTGCAGAGCAATGGGTTTTTGATCAGAAAAGTAGAATTTACAGTAAACAATTCTGGAAATTTGGTATGCTAAGGGAGGATTACAAAATGTTGCCTGAGTTGTGTCAAGTTTTTTTTAAGATTTAACTTTGTTTCCATAAGTTTGGGCTCATTTTGTTTTGCAGCTAAACGATTAGGAGTGCCAACAGTCTTATAATGACTTTAAGTCTGGAGTTTCCAAATAGGCTGTGTGCCAAATTAAAAGATTATTGGATCAACAGACTTAGAGACGTTTGTAAAAACAGGACTGCATTTCAGTCAATAGTGTTTGTGCATGAGAGCATCTTCTGTTCTTTATTCTGTTGGACCATCTTAAGAAGTGCCTGCATTGGGAATACGGTGTGTGTGTGTTTTTAAGACAGAAAAAACATTTGAAAAACAAAGAAAAATACCTGACTGTTATCGCACCATAGAGATACTTTGTAGTGATTATATATATAGCATATGTGTATGTATATATATGTGTATATATATGTGTATATATATATATATATATATATATATATATATATATATATATATATATATGTATATGTATATATATGTATATGTGTATATGTATATATATGTATATGTGTATATGTATATATATGTATATATGTATATATATGTATATATATATGTGTATATGTATATATATGTATATATATATGTGTATATGTATATATATGTATATATATATATATGTGTATATGTATATATATGCATATATATATATGTGTATATGTATATATATGCATATATATATATGTGTATATGTATATATATGCATATATATATGTGTATATGTATATATATGTATATATATATGTGAATATGTATATATGTATATATATATGTGTATATGTATATATGTATATGTATATATATATATGTGTATATATATATATATATGTGTATATATATATGTAACAATTTGTAAACTTTTAAACTTAATTTAACATTAATATCTCACTAGAACTTCAAGAGTTGTTAATGTGAGCAGACGAGTTCAAACTACTAACTATGTGAAGTGGATATTGCATCAGTAGTCTGAGAAGCAAAAAAAAATTAAATGTAGACACAAATACAACTCTGACGGTGATAGTTTTCTTAACTCCAAGACATTTTTTTTCTTGGACACATTATAATTACAGGCAAAGCCTTCTCAATTTATATTTTATGAGAGAGAGAGAAAAATAATCAACACTGGTAGCAAAACGAGTGAAATGAAACACATGCAGAAATGGAGCATTACTTTCTTCAGAGCTACATTTCACTCGTCAAACTCCATGTTTGCTAATCCAATACCGCAATGCCTTCAAGCCTTTCACGTGTATTTATCTTTGTATCAATCATTTCCTTAGTGGGAAAAGTGGTTGTCAAGATGAAACTCTCAGAATACATAATGACTTCATTAGGCTATCCTTCTCTGTGATTAATTGGAGTGCTGTGTCACCCAGTGTGACAGAGCTGCTCATTGCCAGACAGTGTTGTGACAGAAGAGCACCATGTTGATGAGTCTGGTGATGATCACACACACGGATGTACACTTGTAAAACACACACACACATGTATTTGTAAGCAGCATCACTAAGCATGGAGAGCCCACTGTCGTCAAGAGAATGATTTTAGAATTAGACCTGCTCTAAATGCAGTCAGCTTCTCAAAGAAGGGACAATCTACTTGTGATTGACTGATTGCAATTTCACAGTTTTGCCAGCGGTGATTAGCAACGGCAATCGCTTCCTCAATATTTACCACAGTTCTTGAT
Source organism: Clinocottus analis (assembly GCF_023055335.1). Taxonomy (NCBI): domain Eukaryota; kingdom Metazoa; phylum Chordata; class Actinopteri; order Perciformes; family Cottidae; genus Clinocottus; species Clinocottus analis. The sequence continues at coordinate 7,640,969 of NW_027175821.1, forward strand.
ATCAACATGTTAGCAAATGCTCAGATCTGTTAGCTTCCCCAAAGAAGCATCTCTCTATCAGAACAGGCGAAGAAAGACCTCCGAGCCTCTTGGCTCAAGGGTCAAGAGATAAGAGAATGCACCGTGTTGAATTGCTGCAGTAAGCTCACCATCACAGAACATTTACCTACAAGGAGCAAGAAAAATACAAAAAGTTGTATCCTCTGTATACACAAAACTGAGGGAGGGAAAAGTAGAGGTGGAGAAGTTGAAGAAAGCATGAGTAAATGTTGAGTGTGGGAGATTCAGGGATGAAGCGAGACAATGGTCACAGTGTTGAATGTACCAGAGGTTGAGGATCAATTTGCTGGTTTTTAACTGGAAAATGTTTCCTCACTAGGATATCCAGCCCAGCCTTTGATGTGTTTGTCTGTCTGGTGGCTTTGAACAGAGTGTCTGTAGTTGGTACAACAGGAAAATGTTTCATGGTCCTGAAGCAGAGCTCAGATGGTCGAATAGAGAGCGATGTCCCCAGTATAAAGTTGAACAGCAGACTGATATTCAATCAATTTGATCAATACAACCATTGAATAGGGTCAGTTTCCATAGTAGTAACGGAGCAACGTTTAGAAAGAAACCTCTTAACTAGAAGGGATTGCTGATTGAGATTTGTCAGTGTATTAAAGCAAATGCGTCTGATAACCTTTCGGACATGTACAGCATGTGAGCAGGTCACTAACCGACCTCCGGGTGGTGCAAATGGTTCAATGGAGTCCTGGTTAGTTTTACTGTTAGCTGCTGATGTTGCTTTTTAGGTAAATCCGACAGGTATAGGAACATATTCACCGAAGCACACACATCCAGAGGGTAAATACTTGGTGCCAGACAGACATTTGTGGGAGCATCATCTAGTGTGTGGATTTTTTTTCTTCTCTGTATTATCCAACATTTATCCCAGAACTATTATCAGCATATGTACACAAACTAAATAGCAAGTTCCCAAATTAAACCATAATGATGAACTTGATTAACGTCAAGCCTACTAAACATCAGCATGTTAGCATTGTGAGCGGTATGCTAAGTACAAGTCTCATGGAGCTGCTTCTCCTGGAGACTCGAAGGGCTCTATTTAAACGATCCGTAGTATATGGTTTAAAATGCATCGTACAAGTGCATTTAGGGCGTGTCTAACTCCATTTTTGCTAATTAAATGGAATCTTATCTGTGCACAAAGTAAGGGACAAGGGGGTAGTTTCATTCTCCTAATTAATCTTTGGTGTGTTTTGGGCGTAACATGGCTGAAACCAATCAGTATGTCGTTTCCTATTCCCTACACGTGGTGCCTTGCTGTGGATTTCACGAATTGAAGACATGCACTTTTTTCTGGAGTAAAAATGTTGTTTTTGAAAAGATTAATGGCAACAAATATGGATTGAAACAAAAGATTTTCTTAAAAAGAGATCATTTCAAGAATTTGGGAAATGATAACATCGATCTTTTTAACATAATTTTTTACTTTTGGACTTTATGATTCTCTGAAGTTTTTTAATAATCATACGCAGTCACCACTGAAATAGAATTATACAGTGAAAATAAGACTGATCATATTTGTGTATCCCTCGCTGCAACTGTGCATAAAGAAAGGGTTTAAACTCAATGTATAGCTCCGCAGCATTTACAGATTGTTTTATAATTCTAAAGTTAAGAATGGAGCTTCAAAGTTTCCAACAATTCGGGACAGCCATATTGTCTTATTGATGAATCTATGCCGTTTACTGATTAGGAGGGCACTCAGTTTACTATTTATCGCTGTCCATTGACGTCGGATGGAGAATCAAGGGGCTGCATTACTTATTAAGGCTTGCAGGTGGGCACTGCAGAAGATTTAACTTGTTTTAAAATCTTAACAACGTTGTAGCTCAGCATGCTACCCACTCTTTGCTGAAATTGAAAATGCACAGCAGGCTTTTTGATTTCAGTCTTTCCTGATGCTGAAACATATTCATTTGTTGAAAAGCAAGGTAATGAAATGCAGGGCAGTGATTCAACATTGATGGGATCTGAACAAGCACAAGTGGCCACCTCTCTGAGACAATACGTGTGCCTGTGAGTTGATTATAATCCTGAAGCTCTGTATTAATAGACAACACATTTTTGATGTTTGTGAACATTGTCTTTCATATGCAAATTAACAAACACTTCCAATTGTTGAGGAGTGTCTCTTTTTTCCCAATGCAAAATACAGTGTACTTAACAATGTATTTTGCAAAGAAGAAAGAATGCTTGGAAATATCTATTTCTAAAAGTGAATTACATTTTCACACAGTTGCATATGACTGCAGCAAATTTGATTACTGAATTGACTGCAGTCATTTCCTCTGCTGCATTAAAGTCCCTCACACACATCCTGTAATGGCGATAGCCATTGGCTGATGTACCTGCTACAACAGAAAACCCACCACTCTGCATCAGCTTCTGCTCACTGGCATAGAATCAATGCAGAAATGCAGATGTGAGCAAAAGCTGCAGAGGACACACACACATACACAAACCGCTGCCGTGCGGTATGATCACGCCTTCACCCACGCTACACTGCAATATCATAACAACATAGGCTTCCCACCAAGAGGAAGTTCATAACCTCTGACATGATATCATTTATGTTTCTAGGGAATGGCAGAGAGATATCGAGAAGGTTACTAATCAAGCGTGACTTGTTTTTGAATTGTCTATTAATGCAGAATGATCAGCAAGCCAGAAAGAAAAGATGGTGTGCGTTTAATCCCAATTTAACTCTATATGTTTTGCCTACGCCTCACATTGATAAAGGATTTAGCATACACTCCTTGTAAGATCAGGTTTCATATCCTTTTGTTAGATTCAACATGAAAGAAGGAGTTCAAAGACAGGAATCGTTCTTTGTATGATTAATGTTCTGTCTAAAATGATCATGTTCCTACTATATGAATGATCTCAGGAAGAGGGTACAGCTTTGGCCCATTAAAACCTCTGAGAAAATGGAAGATTGAATGTGTACTTACGATCTCTGAATGCTGACTGGTGGACAGGAAGTTCTTTTTTTTCAAGCAAGTGTCTCCCACTAACACACACAAGCGTCTGGTCTGTAATATGTGTGACCCTGTTGAGAAACAAAAGCAGACTTCGATTAAATGCTTGTCACAGTAAAGATGCTGAATAACTCACTGAAGGTCAGCCTCAATGTTTGTGTGTGTATGTGCCGCGAGTAAATACTAATAAATATGGACGTGTGTGTGTGGGCGAGGGAAAGTAGCACACACGTGTCATCGAGCTCACGGATAGTTTAGAGCAGATCAACATGAGCCAGCCATTTTGCTGAAATTGAAATCCACAGGTTAATGTTTGCGCTGCTTCAGTTCATACTGTTGCACCCTTGATAGTGTATATCATAATTTAAATACCACCTTTAATGTTATTGCTAACAACACACAGTGCTATAGTTTATAGTTTATTAAAATTAGATCGTAAATTACTCGACATAAAGTCTGTTTTGCAAGGAGTAGGGAATTCATAAACAAGGCGGTGAGGAATTAATAAACTAATTGAATCTATATGCATGAAAACCTGCAGATTTCAAGAGTCTTAATGCTGGATTTTCTCTTTGCTGCTGGAGTCTGCTGTAATGATGGCTCTCGTCTCTCTGCTAATGATGTCTTTTGAACACAAGATCGCCCTATTTAAAAACGAGTTCAAAGTAACTTTTTCAAACGCTCTTTTATGTTATTATAGGACATGGAAAACCAGAACAGTGGTGCTTGACCCCTTAAATGTTTACAAAAATGTTCACACTCAAGGCACAGATTGGTGTCAGGACCTCAATACATAACATTATTGATTGTTTACTTGTTGTGGCACAGAGCAGTTTAAATGGAACTGAAGCAACTTCCATTATCCTCATAATATTATATTTTCCCTGATGCACAGATGACTGACTCAACAGAATAAACCCAGTCAACTGAATTAACAACCTCAATAACTACACCTGGAAGGCTGCATATTAAACGTCACCACGGGACCAACTTGACACATGCTTTTTGCATCATTCCATCAATGTGTGTTTATGCACACATTTGTTTCATTGACACTCGATCATTTTATTGTCCGGGTGTTGTTCTTAACACTTTTACAGATATAAGCAAAGCGCATCAACACCGATTGGTAGAATGTGCTGTAAAAGGTAGCTGAAACACTATGGTTCAAAGTGCCGTGAGAAGTTTTCTCGTAAACAAAGTACTCCGCTGTGTGCTTATCTTTAAGAAGTATGTGGAATACAATGCATTTCCTTCCTCATAAAACATTTGTGAAGCAGGTTTTGTGAGTATCTTGAACCCTGCATTGTTTAAATCTGTGTTAATGGACTTCCAGTCTTCTTCTCTGCCTTTCTTGGCACGTTAATGCCCAGAAAGTGGCAAAGTGGTAAACCATTGTCAGGAATGTGTATCATGTTAACTGTGCATTTGTACGACGTGACCTATGCGTGCACAAAAGTAACAAAGCTGCAGCCCAGTCACAAAAGCATCGCTCCACCGTGCTACTAGCCTTCTTTAAAGCTTTGCTGAGCTACTGGAAGTGACTCATTTACTTCATATCGTAATGTTTAACTGTGTTATCATTTTTTCATGGGTTTAGTTTCTTGCCAATGCAATATTTTTTCTGCTATCCTGTTTTCTTGGTCTGCGTGACCTCGCTCATTCATGTTGCTGCATGTCTGTTGGTGTGTGTAGGAGTTAGCTAATAAGTTAGTCTGCGCTGTTTGGGTCTTCTTAGCTCGTTTCAGGTGCTGCATCTCGGCAGCAACAGTTTCCTTTGAGGTTGAAAATAGTTTTTTCTTCATGCGTGAGGTGATAGCTGGTGTGCATGATTCCTGTAATGACAGTAATGATGAACATGATGGAGATTGATAAACATCTGTCCAGATTATTGCATGTTGTGGAATCCCCCTCTATGATGCCATTTAATTATCTTCTATATTTTTCTTGTCCAGTTCATGCAAGTAAACTCAAAATGAACTGGTATAAATTCTAGGTCTCAAAATATAATATGGATTAAGTAATGACACTCTAATCACTGAAACGTGTCCCGATTTACTATTTCATCATACTTTTCTAAATACAGACCGAAACACTTTTGTCGAGCACAGTGTTCCAGTTTTAATGGGTCCGAAAACATCTACATTCATTTCATAATTGCAGAAATGGTACATTTCAAAGAGAGACTGACCCCAGCTATGATCGCGGGAGGCAGAACGAGATGGAAACTCGCTGGAACCAGGAGAACGCCTACACATAACAGTCTCCCACTGCTTCTTAGAAGTGACCCGGGAGGATATTTTCACACGCTAAATGTAGCATCCAAGAAAAGAATCAGATCTGACATAAAAGTAGGAGGATATTAATTAGCACCAACAAGGCCCAATGGTGCTTCCTGTCATGGTATGGTGTTTCATTAGCTAGCACGTAGCAGAGACCAGTCTTTTATACCATAGTACTAAATTATATTTTATTTATTTTATTTGTGAGTGTCAAAAGAGCTCTTAAACAACACAAAGGAATGGAAAGAATATATGGAAATGCACATGAGGGGTATAGCAAATATCAAAGTAAGATTTCCATTTTAGAAGAGTTTGAAAATCTTAGTAAAAGTATAGAAAAGGTAAATTCTTTTCATTTTTATGGCATTGTTGTTGACATTTGAATCAAAAGGTCTGAATTTCTGACACAGAAAACTTCTTTGTTTTGAAGTGTAACTTTCAATGTTGCAACTCTAAGCTTTATTGCATCATATGGAAATAGTGGCATATTTTAAGTTTCAGTATTAATGACACGCCCATTGCATTTTTCTTTTCTTTTCCTTTTTTAGTTTGTCAATTCTCCTTATATGTAATATCATCGCCATTTTTGTATTGTACATCATGAACCGTAATTGGTTTCAGGTTTACCCAACTAACCATTGCATGTTTTAACAGGTTAGCTGGTGCTTTTCCCTGTTGAATTATGGAGGTGTCTTATAGTCAGACCCTTTCATTTCTTGGTTCTATTAATTAATCCATGTCCTAATGTTTAGAAAGCTCCTCACCTTTCTGTCCCTTCATCTCATTATTATTTCACCACAATTTGGTTCACTCTAGTGAAGTATGCTTATTTCCCTCCATTTTGACTTCAGTAAACAGAGCCTGATCCTTTGTCCGTTTCATCCAGACTATTCTCTTGCAGAAGCCTCTCTGCATTCGTTTCAGCACCTCTTCTCACTGAACACACACTGTAACACTTCTTATTTGTCCGGTGCAAACAATGTCTGCCAGGAGTTTCTTTTCTCTGCCTTCTTTTCCTTCATACTTCTCCACTGATATTATTTATGCGGCCAGAACCATCACAGCCTGGACTGTGCACTTTGTGAAGTCTGATCATATCATACACACACCTGATGCTAACTGTATTCATAACAATACTCTGCTGCCCATGTGACCTTTACACCCAAACAAGGCCAACTATGGTTTAGGTAACATGAAAAAGCCCCAAGCCGTACTACTATAACATTATCCTTAAACCTTTGAGAATTTGTCATAATTAATGAATCAGAAGCACATTACATCCATATATCAACACTACACCCACAAGACTGTTACTATGGTAACACAATGAGATGTCTAATGGCAGAGTTAACCATCATCAGTAATTAAAACCTATTAGCTCATGGGCCTAACCTTAATCAGAAAGAAGAAAATAAATAAACATTGGTTATATGTTTCAGGACCATGGACAGCAAACAGCCTGGTTACATGTTTCAGGACCATGGACAGCAAACAGCCTGGTTATATGTTTCAGGACCATGGACAGCAAACAGCCTGGTTATATGTTTCAGGACCATGGACAGCAAGCAGTCCGGTTGATACGTTCAGCACCATGGACAGCAAACTGACTGGTGGAGATGTTTTATCACTTTGAATGGCAAACTGTCAGGTGGAGATGTTTCAGCACCATGGACAGCAAACTGTCTTGTGAAAACATTTCAGCACATTGGGGATATGTTAGCCTTGTCTGCACCTCACCACTGAGTTTTTTTTTTCATTAGAAATCAGCCATAATACTAGCCGTTATACTAGACTTTTATTTCCAGCACATCCCATATGGGTGTCACTGGCACCATGCTACAGGAACAAGCCCTCTATTTGCATGCTTCAAAGATTGGGAAGCTCTTTGAATGTTATATATTTCAGTTTAGACTATCCTTAAGTTTCACTTACTTACAAAAGAAGATAATTTGAGTGCAATTTAAGGATAGGTGATAACCCCGAAGGTGCAATCTGAGGAGAAATACAAGCATCCTTATTTAAGAGTTTCCCCATTAAACCTAAATATTTACAGCTTAAATTTAGATATACTATTTAAGTATTAAATTGATCGAGACGTGCAGTGCATTAGTTGGCAACAAGTATAGCCTGCTGCCTACACTAATGCACCTGGATATTCTTTCTGACGCAAAGGGATAACTCAATCAATAAATAACCAAAAACTGTAATCTTTATTATTGATATCTTTTCACAAAGTTAGACTGAAAAGAGAATCCACTTCATTTATTATAGTTGCCTGAAACAATTTCGAACCATAATCCTCCTTGCTTTCCTCCAGAAGTTTGTGCGTTACATATTCCTCCTCCTTTGCGTCCCCCAATGCCCTTTCTTCAATTGCCATTCACTACAGCCACTCACTAATGGAAGCTTTAAAAGGACTATCAAGGAGGAAAATTACAGTTAAACAATTCAGATATATTTAACAAACCTCTTAGCCATTCCATTTTCTGCATTAGCAGTGCTGATTCAGTGGCGAAGGCTAAGGTAAGGTGTCAGCTAAAAGCTCATAATGAAGCGGACTGTTTGTCAGTCAGGAAGATAAGGCCTGTAATTGCCCAGGGTCCTGTATTGTCAATATGCATCATCGTGCCTTCAAAGCCTCTGCGGTTATAAGAGGAGGTGCTTTGGCTTTTTCTTAGATAACACATGGCTCTGGCTGTTGGATGTTTGTGAGCGCAAAAAAAACGTGAAAGCTATTTAAATATCCATAATAAACCTGCTGAAGTATCCAGACACAGTGATATCTCAGTGGTCCAGCTGTTTTTTAAGCATAAATGATTTCAATTTAATACAAGCCTGTGAGTTTTTACTGCGTGCACACACATTTGTACGGTATGTGTGTGCTCATACATGTCCAGTACACATTGATTTGTGTGTGTCTTTGATCCCCCTGCTGTTAGAGGTTCTTGCTAGCTCTTTACCTCCTAAAGCTTTTAATGGAAAGCTGCGGGTTGGCCTTTTCTCACTGTGCCCTCTGCTGTGACATGCTTCACTGAAAAATGGAATACCTGCTAATTAAGATAGTTAGTCCCCAGGGGTTGTTCTCAGCAGACAGTTTTTTCTCACTGTGGGAATGAGAGGCTGACAGGTTTGGAGGCACTACAAGTGTCTATGGAAATTGAAGGATGCAAGAGAGTGGACTTCATGCAGTAGAAGGGCCCTCTGTGGTGGAGCCAGTGGAAACTACTGCTGGAAAATAATGGACTAATGAGGTGAACATATATATGTGATATTTTGCTGTGTAAACGTGACAGTTTAGTAATTCCTCTGGAAAAAAATTAGTCACTACTTCTGAAATATGTCATTCTGATTTTAACTGTTTCAAATGTTTTCTGTTTGACTCTGCAAGACTCGTGATCCAAGTGATCATGGCTGTTATAGGAAGATTGCCCATTAAACTGCAGTTTTACAAAAAAAACTATATCGGTATCTTTGATAGATTTTTTAGATTTTATTGATAGATTTGTCTTGAAACCAGGAATCAATGAATCCTCAAATGTATGACTTATGAACCAAAAATAAAAAAGTTTATAAACGGACAAATAATAACACCTTCACTATACTCATCGATTGTATCGTATATGTGGATATTATAACTATCAGTCGAACCAGATAAGGTCGAAAACAAGATGTTCTTGCTACTTCCTCCCACCCTCGGCTACATTTGGTGCTCATGTTATTCCTTGGGTACCACCAGTGCTCTACACAAGCCTCACAATGTCAAAAAATGCTTAAGTGGCACACACTTCTCTGGATGTAAATCCCATTTATTGGTGAAATGGAAATGTCAAAAATCTCCTGAGCAGACAAAGTTAGTATGACAGCCTTTTTATAGTTTTTTCTCTTTCTCCACCAGCACAAATCAGACGAATATATATAAATTTATATAAAAATATAAATTGTAAACAAGCACAAAGCGCAGAAATTCTGATATATACACATGTATATAATAAGTTGACAATGACAATAACTTAAGTATTATCTCCTCATACCATGTGGTCCATTAGTCTCCATTAAACTCCATTAGACTCTATTTCTTTTCAATACCTTGCACTTATAAATAACCTAAGTAATGCTCATTAGTAACCTACAGAAGAACAACTTACTGATTATTTTCCTCTGAGGGCCAGTTGTTCCACAGATTTAAGTTCATTATGATGATTAACTTTTCAGCTTAATGTTTACACATCAGACCAATCATACATAATTTCCCAATGAATGCAGAGGGGAGAGGGATGAGAACTAAATGAGAACAATGATTAGGAAGGTGGACAACTAATTAATGCAGTCTTTTCTTAGAATAAAGATCCAGTCTTGTGCGTGTCAGAGAGTCTGTAGTGGCGCTAATGGGGGGTTATTGGATGATTTCAAATGTCTAATTCCTTGCACATCTCAGAGAGGTAAAACTGGCTGCAGTATTAGGGCACCTGCTATTTGTTTGTCTTGGAATCATCCAAATGACCAACATGATTTTAGCTCGGACTGAACACCATAAAGTCAGTTGCTGACAAGCTAAAATCATATGAATCTGAAGAAACCACCTTATACTAGAAAGCAAATGACATGCTTTACATCTGCTTGTTGTTCTACTGGCTAATCAACAGGATGTTCTTTGTACACCTAAAATTGACCAGTCAACAGCAGCTTGTTTATCTGTTTTAAACAAGTACAAGTTAGGCTTGAGTCAGGATGTAAGGATGAATTAATCATTTATTTGGCAATTCCCCCTGCAGGCCTTTGGATTTCGAGCTTGTCTTGTGCTTGTTTGTGTCTCCACAACACAACATAACACAGCAGAAAAGCTCAACGTTCAAGCTCTGACTATTCACATTGTAGATCAGGAAGATACTGTTAGGTCCCACATCTTTAAGTATCCCGAGAAGACGTTTCAAATTTGAATCAAAACAATCTTGTGAGACTGCCGTCTTAATCCATTCGCAAGAAACATGACTTCCTGAAGTACTTTACTTAAGTACACATTTTATACTGCAGTACTTTAAGTATTTATATTGACAGTTACAGTTACTTGCTACTTTGTATGGTTCATTATTTTAGATACTACATTAGTTAAGTAGTTTGACTAGCTACACCAGTAAAATGCTGATGCATTAGTAATAATAATCCACTAATATAATATGTCGTTGTGGAACAGTTACTTAAGTAAAGGATCTGAATACTTCCTCCACCACTGCATACAGCACCTATGCACACAATCCATCATGAATAAAGGTTTAACCATTTATATCTTATGCATGTCTTACCATTTGTGCCAACTAATTACTTTATTTTTCATTGAAGAAACCAGAATAATGTATTCCTCCCTCTGTAAATGATCAAAAACTATTTCCATTACCCTTGTATCATCATCATCATCATCATCATCATCATCATCATCATCAGGTGTAAACAGGCTAGTTTACAGTGCCCCTTTAAATCTTGAGAAGACTTGTGTGCGGTCCTTTTACCTTCATCAGGAAAATAATACTTGATAAAAAGGGAACCGCAAAGCTCATAACAACATAAAACATAGTAAAATTGCATTTCTAAGACGATATTGCCATTTTACAAGATGATCCAACAAACCAGACACACTATTAAACTACTTCAATGCTCTCATTCCACCTTCAATGAATCTCTTTCTGAAACATTATAGCTTAAATAGCATTAATGCACACCGTGCTGTATTGTTTCTCATTACTTCTTCACTGTGAGAGAATGTTAGCTTATTGTTCAATGCACTTAAAAAGCCAACATGATCACACAGGTTTATTTTTAGACCAGTGCATTATCAATCATGGTGCAATAAAAACGATTCTTAGGGTTTGGATTTTATTGATTTTTAGAAACAAGAGACCCGAGCTTTGCTTTGGTCTTCCATTTATTTTTTGTCTGGCTGGCAAAGTACTGTAAAATTAATCTTTACCAATGTTTTATACACACTTCAATAGAGAGAGAATGCCATTCTCCTTGTTTATGGACACTTTCTATGAACTATTCAATGGAAACATAACAGGTAATGTAAGCGCATACATCATAGTATCTTTTTTACAGCCCGCTCATCTCAGCTCTGGAATATGTACTTTACTGCATGAATGTACCCTGTGACCAGCATGCAGAGTTTACGTCAGCAGCCAGAACACCTGTGACTAATCATGTCTTTCACTGCACTCTCCCCTTTTCTCTTATAATGTCAAACAGTGCCCAAAATACACCCCCGCACCACCAACACTTAGATACTCTGTGCTGGGAAAATGACTATTATTCATGCGGTACTTTGCTGTAGCTTGAAACAAAGCGCCGCAGTATAGAAGACAGCAACATCCGGCTGCTGATGATTTGCAATCATAATTTGGAGCCATCAAAAAACTCTTTTGATTACAAATAACCGGCTTAACCTTTGTCTGATTTTCAAAAAAAGAGTTACTCGCTCATTTTCTTACATTAAGTGTTGCCAACAATAACGTTTAGTTTAGATTGATATTGAGCTGCAGACTATGAAGACAAAACAAAAACATCCGTGGTTCTTCTGCTCGTCTTTATCATCATGCCCTCATCTGTTATTGGTAAATAGATTGAACAAAATATCTTGTATGTTTAATAATGTCTGTATTTAGCTCATACATATCAGGAAAAAATCAATATTTTCTTGTAAATAATCAAAATAATGTCTCCGCAGTACAACATGTAACACATGTAAAACATAGTGGAAACATGATACATCTCTAACCTCATTATTTTGGTTCAATTTTCACCCACAAATATACAAGTAAATGTCAAATATGTGGTGTCCTCATGCCAGAGAGGTGCCAATAAGTTCATGGCAACAGGCCAGCAACATAAAAACTGGAGCTGGAACTCATATACCCTGCAGTATGTCTTATTTTATGCATATATTCCTCTGTCATAAATAAGCCAAAGCTTGTTAATTGTCCTTTTGAACCCTCCTTGGCTAATCAACCCATGTAAGTCTAGCCATTCACTGTAACTGAATACACTCATATCGTTATGCATTATTTATTTGGAGTCTAGAAAAGCTGAAGGCACACTAGGAACATGAGTCCATTGACATACTGTACACCACTACAGTGTAAACGTGAGAAGCTCTCTAACATAAACTAGAGCTTAATACTTTATACTTCATAGGGCACTGTCATGAACTCTTTAAAAGTCAAGTCTCAAGGGAAAGTGGTAAAAGCATTGCAACATAACAGGTTTGGCCCACTGAAGAGCTTGAGGCCATCCAGCCTACTAGTCATCCAGAGAAAGCTATTACACAGAGAGGGTCACAGAAACACAGTCCGATGACCTTTTTATATGTTTAGCGTATTGAAAATCTATAGGAAGGAAGGAATTCTGGTCGCATAGAGTTTATAAATCAAGAAGCTACATTTAGAGCCGGTCCTGACCTGGAACCTGTTCTGAGTTTGTAAGAACAGGGTGGCATTAAAAAAGAAAACACTGCATGTGTGCTGCGAGTGTTTGCAGGTGATCAATCTACATTTGACAATGTGACTACCATGACTATGATCTTTAAATCCAACACGTGCTCATGCAGCAAAACACAATCGCTGCACAAACTCGTCCAGCATGATTTACTGAGGCACCATGCAAGATTGATGTTCATTCATTTTCATAATGGATGGTGCAAACATATTTTGAGAGGGGCGGATGGTCATGCATTTGTCTTTATGTTTCAATCAAATTAAAGACAAAACATATTTATTTTTACAAAAATGACCTCTTCAAAGGTTTGCTTACAGATTTGAATGTACAAATGCAGATGTATCACATAGCAGAATGAGGTTTTAATAAGCCAATGAGTAAAACAAAACATCCCAATAAAAATGTAAAATGGCAGAGTCACTGTTTTTCTATAGCATTGACACATTCCTGGTCGACTTTATTTCTAAGCAAATGCTATTTATTTTTTTTAAGTATAGAAAGTAGATGTCAAGAACGTTTATGTAAATGAGGTATGAAGCGAGCGTCACAACACTGTAATGAGAATGAGAGGCCTTCGCTTTCCATTTCATTAAATTGTTCTGGGGATGATGTATCCTCACTCATAACTCTGAAGAGATCTTCATGTGCTGACGCACTAAAGGACTGAATGACTCAAAGAGTGCTGCTCTCCATCTGATGGTTTGTAACAAGAGAGCCTAACAATTAGTAGAAGTAAAAAAAGAGGCATGTTGATAAAGCTAGAGAATCGATTTTAATCCTCTTTTTGCTGTGGCTGTCTTCTTCTAGGTGAGAGTCAGACAATGTAACTGTGGTTTAATATGACAATTAGTGTTGTCTGTTTGTGTTTAAAGACCCATGAGGTAGTAAAAGAGTTAGTTTACGTAATTTAGGTTGGAGAGCTGGTGGATGAGTCAAACAAACAGCTTTTCCACAGAGACAACTGCCCTAAGTGAAACACATTAATGTCATCCACGTTCTTTTCATAACTCACTAAGTGGTTGTGTTGCCTGAACCCTAAATCAAGCAGACAGAAGTTCATTTTGAAAAGACACTGCATGTAAGTGAATCTAAAGACATCATAGTTTGAAGCTTAGTGTCACTGACATGTCGGTATTGTACGTGTTGGGGTGATAATTATATCAAACGTGCAGCTGCGTTTGATACATATTGATATATTAACAATAGGTCAAATGATTATGCGTGATGTAAATAATATCAAGTCTGAAACTTGATTTAATATCTGTATAAGGGCACAGGGAGACACAGCATCGACAGAAATATATGTTTTGTACTGAGGAACCCGAAATGTAATAATATATTCAAAATCCGTTTAGCCTTCTCTATTTTATTTTCTGGATACAATGCCTGGATCGTCTCATCTTTTCTCTGTATAGTTCATCCAGTTACAAACCATTGAACAAATTAATATTCATGGTGCTGTCCCCAAGGATTGATGGAAAATGTGCAAAACAGCGCAGCCGGCGTTCAGCAGAAACCATGCATTTGCAGCGAGGAACTGGGAGGAGCTCATGAGGGTTGTGGCTAAGGGAGGAGGTGGCCGTGCACCATCTCCTTTTGCCTCCTCAGCATCCCTGTCACGCATTGCTAACGTCATGCTTTAAGTAGCACCATAAAACCAAGATCGTTAAAGAGCCCCTGCATTGGACCACGAAAGCTCACCTCTCATCTGAACAGAAGAGCGCACAGTCACAAATTTCAAACCTTGACATAAACAGCGTGAGTAGAGAAGCGGTCCAATTCGCATGGCACACAAGGGATTTCTTTCTGCAGAATATGTTGAAGGTTGAGGTGAACATTGATTAGTGACAGCAGAGCGGGTCAATACGTCAACGCTGCCCTTTTCCTCTGTACAGTAAAGACTGCAAATCTCTGGCTGTCAAAGCTATATGATTTTCTTACTTTATATGGGATCATTGGCTAAAATATGAAACATATTAAATCTCCAGCAGTACATGGCTTTCATGTGTGGGAAAAAAAAGAGAATTAAGTGGAATCAGATGTCGCCGCTCTTTATACTAAGTCAGCTGACTTCCACCTTTGATCCCATCATAATTACTATGGCCACGAGAGGTTGCTTCAGAATGAACCATATGAATGTGTTGAGTATTTCAATTTGTTGCTAAAAGCTGTGTGTACGAGTGGCCAATTAGGACAGTCTCGTACATACTGCAAGTGTATTGTGAAATGTACAAAACAGGACAACTAAAATTGGATATGAAAAAAAATATTTCAAAAATTAAATGGGAAGCACTCATCCCATTTGAGAGAAATATTAGACTATATTTAATAAATCAACTACACACTGATTTTATTCAAGAGGTAACATGACAAAAACATTGAGAACCACAAGTAAAAAGTGCAGTATTTGAGTAGAAAAAATGTAATAACATTGAATGTGTTGAGTATTTAAATTTGTACCAATATTGACAAAGTACTGTGTCAACACCTGCCAAGTGTGAAGGAGATCAGATTTGCGATTGTGGAGATATGCAAAGAACACACAAAGACAGACCGACTGAGATTTCTTGCTTCATTGTTAGATGAGTATTAGCTTGTAAACTAATGTGCCAATTTGTCTTTAGATATTAACCTTTCCATTGGGAAAAAACCTTAAACCATTCCTGTGTTTTTCCCCCCCTCACAATAAGATGGTATTTCCTCACTGCATTTCCATCACCGTTTAGCCTTCTGGCCTCCTCTGAGAGCCAAATCCTTGGGCCTTTAGTCACATTAAGGCTACCGACTCCATTCATCACCGTGTGCGGCATGCCAGCTGACTCGTCAGCCGGAGCCTGATCGAATGTTGAAGCCCTCACCTTTTGCCCTCAACTTATCAGGAGCTCTCACTCACAGAAGCCTTGAAGCTGTCAGTCAATGAACTCTGTGTGTGTGTGTGTGTGTGTGTGTGTGTGTGTGTGTGACAGAGAAAGAGAGAGAGAGAGATGTGTTTACTCCTTTGAAACTGGTGTCACTTCAGTTAGATTTTAGGACAACTGGGTTAGAGAGGTCCTCCTCTCCCAGCTGTTGGGGATGATATTTGGTGAGAAGGTGGCTCTGAGGTTTCTGCTTTTCAAAAACAACCTTTTTCTCTGCCAGCTGCCATATCCCCTCCTCTCTTATCTCAGTGGCCTTTGAAAATCACAGTAAAAACAAGGCAAAATAAGTTGGTAAGCAGCTCTGATTATTTTTTCCCTCTCACTGACTTCAAACAGCCAATGTGGTAGAAACGAAAATAGAAACGGTCATAAATGCATTAATCATTTATCTCTGTGTGACTCCAATCAGCTGGTTCCCGACTGCACGGTGCACAAAGTATTCCCCAGGTTCGGGCTCTAAAGGGAACATAATCACAAGAGACGGCTTTGTTCTCACAGCCGTGTTTCATGATGAGATCGATATCTAAAGAGGAACATCTGTCTGTCTGAAGCTGTAAGCTTTTGTCATACCAGGCCCCTGCATCCGGCTCAGAAAGCACTTCACACACACACGTGCACACACACACACACACACACACAGACACACATGCACATGTTGGCACACACTGACAAAAAAACACACATCAGAACCCAGCACCAGCAGAAACACATGGAAATGTATGTCAGTTTCTCCTTGATGCTCTGACAAAAGACTACCAGAGGAGCAGCATTCAAAGCCTTTTCAGAAAAGCTCAAAGTGTTCCCTCTGGATGGAAGGTATGCGTGTTATCTGTTTCTGCATCATAAACGATCAAAATGATGTTTTTGGACTTTTTGTAAACTGAAAAGTGAAAAAATAAATAATTGTGTTTGAGAATACACCCAAGTCTTCCTCCACACGCTTGTGTTCAAATCTCCTGTTCAAGCCTGCAGGAAGGTTTAAAGTGCTGTCTGTGACGTGCGGCTCAGCTCCAGGGCTCCTGCAGGGGCTCGGGATGATTTCCTATCTGCCAGACTGATGAGCTTGAGAGGCAGACAGTTATTGGCATAGGCCACACTAGCCAGGTGTGAGAGAGATTACAGCCTTTAGCTGGGAGCAGCACCTTTGCAGTGAGACGTTTGGCAAGAGAGAGTCTGGCCACATGTGCTGCTGGAGCCTTAAATTGCCCGAAAGATGTATGAAGTCATCAGCTGCCGCCAACCAGTCTGGAGAGAGAGACCCATTTTTTATATTCATGTGAGTATACGTGGCGGATAATGGAAATGCAGCATAATAGCTGGCACTCGGCAGATTGCGTGCAAAAATTGCCAACATTATGAAAATATCAAGATATGCCAAATCCACATAGTGGACCAGAAATGAATCTATTCTGTCACGCTCCATTATCAGCTTGTTTCACATGTTCACTTGTTCCATTACTGCTGCTGAACTGAAACATTATTTGTGCCTGTTGTGAATAATTATGTTGAGTAACTGTCCCCTATCAGTACAGTCAGAGCTACTGTACATTTAGGTAGTGGCTTTTTACAGTGAGGCCAAATTACCATCACACAAAGTTTTATGAGCAGTTTCACCTTTTTTTCTTAAAATCACAGATCAATTGATCATCTTCGACTTTTGTTTGTTCTCCAGAGGAAATTTGATATTGTAAAACATATCCTTAAACTCACCACACACATATCTGCTGAAGCAAAACTTTGAGTGTTTATCAAGACATTATCACATAGCGCAGACATCAATGGTTAAAACAACACCATCATCACTCCCGACTTCATGTGTACACATTCATCAGCTGACCTTTTAACAGTTGGTCGGAGGAATTGTAGGCTTTCAATCACTCTACATCACATGATCTTCATCGGCAGAATTTTCCCAGTCGTGGAACTGTTAAAATCTTTAAATGTCAGGAACTTATTATTATTTTTACCTTCAGAACTTTGGATTGAAGGCATATTCATTCATAATTTCCACCTGTAATCCTTAAAAAGGCTATATAGCAACACAGTATGCTATTCTACTGACACTCCCATAGACTTGTTTGCCTTCATTCTCTGGCAAAACTCATAATTAATTCCATTGTGTTTTCTGGAAAACAGTCAAAAACCTGCAGGTCAGCAGCTGTGATTGTGCACCTCTGCTGCCGGATGAAAGTGCTTTTGCCAAAATTAGACGACGCATCCTTCTGTGCTTCTGCATCAAACTCTGAAAACTGATTACAGTTTACTCATTCAAATCCAGGCTTGATATGTACATTTCCCAACAGGCTTTTGCATGAATATATTGTCTTATTTTGACTTTTCCTTTTGATAAGTGAGTGCATTATTCATGTGCTATATTTGTTGTTCTGTGTGTTGTCAGCATATTTGTCTCTGAAATATAATTTACAGAGCCAGTGTTTACTGTATTCCCAGGAGGAATGGCAGGCCATTAACAAAGGATTTGTATGAATTCAGATTTTTCACCTTTGAGACAGTCGCTGAATGAGAATATGCCGAGCAACGCACAATTAATCACTGTTGCTCCTCACAGAAAGATACTTCATCATAAACACTGAGATTATAAGCAAACATGTCCTTTGCTGTATGTCTGCTGTTTTCTTTGGCATGCACTCCGTTTGAATACAAATTCAGACCTGTAGGTTGACAGCAGCACAGCGTCTCTCTGTAACGCAGTCCTCTGTAGTCGGATGAAAATCTTCGTGACTTTTAATTACGGCTGCGGTCTCCTGGCAGGTGGGCTAAGTGCCCTTCATTACTGGCCGATCCTTCTCCAGAGGATGTACTCCACTGCTGCTGGAGACCGGGTCGCCCACATTACCTGCAGACCATTAATTAACCAGACAAGAGCTTCGTCTCGGCAGTGGCCCTCGGCTGTGCAAACCACCGTCGGTTAGAGGCTGTAAAAGTTCTGGACAAGATTGATGGTGATCCTGTTTTTATATTTCAACCTAAAAGGCATCAAGCTCGGCAGTCACCATCAGCTAATGTCAGGAGGGACAAGATATCGAAGAATGATGACCCTTATCCTTGTGCGTGTGTGTGTGTGTGTGTGTGTGTGTGTGTGTGTGTGTGTGTGTGTGTGTGTGTGTGTGTGTGTGTGTGTGTTGCATGTTAATTTACTGTACAGTATGTGAAAACAATTTATTTAATGGAAAGTTGTTTGACCATGAGTAATGTATTAAAGTTGACTAAAATATGCAATTGATATTTGTCCTGTTGGTTATGGTTCATGTTGATTTTTTTGCAACGTCCTACTGTTACTTAATAATCCCTATAATCAAACAAATAAGTGATCAGTGTTTTGAATTGTTTATTGGAATCTTCACTGTATTATTTATAGACGTACTATGGCAAGCAGAAATTCATGTGATACATCAACAGGATTCTAAATTCTAGATGACAATCAAAGCCTTTTCTGCAAACATCCAAAAAGTATTATTATTTTATGAATACCTAAGATATCCTGACATGAGTCTGGTACTTTACTTGATAACGTGCCCAAGGTTTTGAGAGAAGAAATGAAGAGAACACTGTTTTTTTTTGTTTTTTTTTACGTGAGGACATGTTCTGCATAATACCACATTTAGCTTGTCCAATTACATTAAATGTTCATATTGCGCTCCATCCTCTCCCTCTGGGTTGGTGGTTGGGGTGGAGTGTTACAAGCATTCAGTGAAGCCACCTCTCTGTTTTCCTCAAAGAGTGCGAACACATTAACAATTTAAATTAGGCTTCAGTGATGAGAATAAACGTACCACCACACAATCTATGAGTGTGTGTGTGCGTGTGTGTGTGTGTGTGTGTGTGTGTGTGTGTGTGTGTGTGTGCGTGTGCATGGGAGGGATGGGAAGAATCTGTTTTCCTGTAATAACTCCTCTTAGGCTGCTCTTACTGAGCGTATTCATGCATAACACACACACACACACACACACACACACACACACACACACACACACACACAGCATGTAGTACAGACCTGTGGGCTGAAAGCTACAATTCCCCAAAACAGTCTGCGAATAAATAGTAACCTTGTCTGTGTGGCATTTCAAAACAATTTGCACACACAATTAGTCTGATTCAAACAGAATGTGATAAGTTGCATCCAGCTACAAATCTGAGCTTTTTGTCGAAGTCTTAGCTTGTGTTTGTACATAGATATGTTGTGTTGACAGCAAAATCGAGCGGGGCTTTATGAAAGAAAGCATCTTTATCTGCAGGGGAATCACAACGTCTGTCCTGACGAAGTAAGCAGAACATTTAATCCACACTCGTCTGCTCTGCACCCTACGATACTAACTCTTGTATATAAATGAACAGCGGATACTTGTGGCAAAGTAGTCGTATAATAATATTTGGAAGTTTAAGGCATTTTATATTTATTTCACAGCTGACAAATGCAAATAAAAAAAAATAGGGAAAGAGGGGTAATGGCGTGATAAAAATACCTGCCAGAGTAAAATGGGAGACTTTGCAATAACATCATGTATCTTTAAACTGCTGAGCTCACAGTCGACACTATAATCTGTCACTGAACATGCTGTAGATTATTTGTCTAGTACAAGCATATCCACAATGACAGGGCTTTTAACCTGAAACTCTTCAGTGTCTCAGCTTGTCTCCAACTCTACTTTTCTTCCTCAGTTTGAAGAGGAACTTCGTCTAAATAAGGAACTCCAATATGTTTTTCCACGGCCGAGAAAGGTTCAATCAGTATCTGTGAACATGAGCCGCCCTCTCTTAAAAGCCAGACACCAAAGAAGTAAGTCTTAAACTTAAGATAAAATGAGATGAGATAGTCTTTTATTAGTCCCACAGCGGGGACATTTGCGACTTGTGATCTTATACATATACTTAAACATTCCCCTGGTTGCTCTTAGCTTCATCTACATATTTCCGACTTCATGGTCTCCGAAGCAGTTCAACATCACATATTTGAGTTTGAGCAGTTTTGAGAAAGAGTTGTTTGTTTTCAAACGGTAGATTAATGAAGCAATAAGGTACGAGAGGCAGTACTGTATCGTCGATAATCTGCAGTTCAAGGGTGTTGTTAGGCCCGACATGTAGATACAGTACTGCCTCAAGTACCTCATTGCTTTCATAATACGGCTGCCTGAGACATAAATAGTAAGTAAATAGTAGCTGCCTTTCAGCACAAAATAGTTGTAGCCACCAAACATTGTGTACCGCACTTCAGTAGCCTAAAGAAAATAGTCCTGTGTATATGGGAGAGGCATACACACACACACACACACACACACACACACACACACACACACACAGACATGAGAGAGAGAGTCTGTGATTTACTGACCAGGCCGGTTGAAAGCAGGGTGGATGATGACCCTCAGCCAGCGATGTAAAGAAGTACTCTCGCTGCTTCTGTCCGTAATTTTTTCCTCCTCCATGATGTTTAGAGAACATGCCTCGCGTCAGGGTATTACTGACGGTAATTATCTCTCACTGGAAATCATCACGATTTTGTGATCAAACCCTCATTCTTCATCTTAGTTTCCGGTTTTACGCAGTCGCTCCCGACTAATTAGTCTGCTCGCTCAGAGCGTTATCTGCTCTCCTCTCCTGATTTGTAAGCCGTATCATCGTTTGACTGTGCAGCAGGACCAGGTACCACAAATACGCTCTTCACCGCTGCCACTCTCATCAAGAGGCCTTCCCCCAAAATATCAAAGTTTACACAAAACATGTTTGTTAACTGTCAAGCTTGAAACGATAACTAACGGTCGCGCAAAATCTACCAACAGCTTTGTCGTGGAGGTGCAGCGCCCATCCACCTCTTCCCCTCTAGTAAACACTGTGCTGCGTCAGCACTTTCCTGGAGTTTGCACTCTTAGCGCTGTTAGCACCACATGAGTCGTCCGCATTTCTCTTTTTTTTTAATATTTTTTTTTACACTTTTTGAAGTAAAGAAGAACATCAGATCCTTTCCCAAAATCTCCACAGAAAGACAACTGCTGATGATTGAAGTGAATCCTGAGATTTATTTACTCCCACTATTCACATACACCAGGAGAGTCTTTCCTCTCCTGTAGCGATAACAACATTCTCTGTCATTAGACAGAATAGACTTGTGCTCTGTTTACTGCGATAATTATTCAATTTTTTTCTTAAAGCTTCGAATGAATATTGCACAAAATATGCTAATTTGATGGCACTCACAATGAATGTACTTGTTTGGCTGGTAACAAAATAGGAGACAGAACACGGTGAGCCAGGTATTACATTAATTTACATTTTAATAATTTCACAGTTAAGTGAAACATTTCAGCATTTAATCTGTCTCCGCAACCATCACAGTTCTCAGTGGGTGTTTTTCTACTACCTCACCCACCTGTTGTTTAATCAAGGCTCATGTTTGTTACATATATTAATGCACCACACAAAGCTGTTCTCTAAAAAATTGATCGCATCACACTTGTCATCTTCACATAACACTTCAAATCTCTGCCTTTTATTTGAACTTTGAAATGTATATTCCACTGTAGATTCAATTGTAAATATGCATGCTCCCACTTATTGCACTTACATATATAAACATATACAATTGACCATTTTGCAATGGGATCACACGAGTTGAAACACCAATTTGTTCGGGGGAGGAGCATTCCCAACTTCCCACCTCCCCTTGCTACTAACCGACACCTTAGCTCGTTCCACGCCCACCTTCTAACGCTGCCTTTCTTTTCATCTCAACCACGCTCCTGTTAAGTTTCATGATTGCATCTTGCAAGGTTGTGACCCTAGAGTGATGACAAAATCTGTCCACGAATCGAAACCAGCTCAGTGGTAGTTTACAGTGTCTTAAAGCATCAAACGTGAACTGTTATGCAGTAATGCAGTACATTTATGCTCCAATTAAAAATATTTTTTTCCCCAAGTTAATGCAAAATGATGTCCTAGCTTCCTTAAGCTATTTAGAGAATTGATTTTGTGCTTTTAATTAATTAACATTGTATTCTCCGGTCCAGCCCCCCTGCATACTGAACGTATGACTGGTGTGTTTGGTTTCTTTCTTCCTCTTTTCTTTCTGCTTCTTGACTTGACTGATACTGGTATGGTAATCGAGGTAAAAAATGTGCATCACTGAGTTGAATATATGGCTTTAATCTCTGTCCACAAGTCAATGTTGACTTTGTACCCTCCATTTTGTGACACCACAGTTCTAAAAGATTTATAGAATAGCAGGGCTTGATACATTGCTCAATGGTCCTGCGCTACAATCAATGAATAGTTTTCATTGGATGAAAAATTGTTTAAAAATATTGTTCTGCTTGTACAGGTCTTTCTGTAGGTCAATTATTCAATGTAGTGTATACACATTGGGTTGTATTGTCACATTTAGAAACCTGTCTGATTAAAATGCTCTTCTCATCGTCTTGCTCGCTACTGTTTATGTAACATGCACTGCATCTGTTTCTCGATCTGAACCACTCAAAGATTTGCAGTCTTGAGCAACACAACCAGACAAAGAATTGTTTGATTTATTCCAGACTTTATAAAAATGTATTAAAACCAATAGAACATTAACCTATTTTTAGGCCATTTCCTCAAAAATGTCATACCCAAACTAGGACTCATTGAATAATCTGGTTGTTTTAATAAAATGTACACATGTGAGATTTTGTTAGGATGTGTAAATATCTGTCTATACATGTTACTGGTTAAGAGAAGATGACACAGAGAAAAAAAATGATGCAGCTGTAAGATTTAACTCTAACCCAAATCATAGCACAATGTGTGAACATTCTCGCTGCAAAGGTTGACTTTGATAAAGTGAAGCAAAACAAAGTTTGAGAGGGATATTACTTATGGTGTTCAATACATCCAAATACAGCAGTTCGGGGCTTTTTTTTTCATAAAACAAGCTATGATTTACAGTTTTATATAACAATCACTCAGCCCCCCTTCCCCTCCCCTCCCATAGGGGGGATTGGTTTTTAAAAGGTTCAAAGTGATGCCTTGTGAATCAAGCAGGCTGTGATGTAGAAAGCTGGAAGAGCTACACTTGCTGCTGATGTAGTGGTTCCACTTTAGAGAGCTATATCTGGTTTAAGAGCGAAGCAATTCAGTCTCTGACAGCTTGTTAGCAAATGCCCCACATTCACTGCTGGTTACCATTATTAGAGAAAGATTTCTCAGATTTTACGCGTGTGAGATAATTAAAATATTTTCTTAAGCCACGTGAGAG
This sequence comes from Clinocottus analis, assembly GCF_023055335.1. Lineage (NCBI taxonomy): Eukaryota > Metazoa > Chordata > Actinopteri > Perciformes > Cottidae > Clinocottus > Clinocottus analis. The sequence continues at coordinate 7,664,940 of NW_027175821.1, forward strand.
AAAGTTGTTGTTGTGTCTGTATTATGCATGACAGTGACAAGCTATTCAAGCGTTCATATTATTTTTTATTTTCCAACTCATCTCAAAATACTTGAAATGCTGCTGTCAAAATCTACTTTCTAACGCTCCATGAGGTTGTTTTCTTCTCTGTCGATGGAAAAGAAATAAAGATCATCAATCATGTTCAACTGCACATACTTATGTGCATCTCTTTTCTTTTCTCCCTCTTCTTCTCTCCGCTATCAGACTCGAGGAATATATTGACTTCTTTTTTTTATCTTGATTATAGCCATTTTCTGCGAATTTTCTGGAAATAGATGGTGATTCCAAACTGATACTTGATGTGTAATGGACATTTGGAAAAGGAGAATATTCTGACGGTAACAAAGACAAAAGTAGGAAAATACTACAATTGAATTTGTTAATTTGGAGGCTAGGATAAGATCTTGGTTGTGCTGTTTTTTTATGGGCGGTAAAACATTGTGTCTTCAAAATGTAATGTTTGTAATGAACAAAGGAAGATTTATATATCTAGTCAGTAGATTTTATAGGTTGAAGGGATGTTATTCTCAATTGAACAAAAAATCCCCAACATGACAACAATGATAAAAACAAACAAATGTCCGACACTCCTATAAAAGCTCAAGACCAGCTCCATTTAATAAAAGATCATAACAGTGTAACATTTTTAGCCTCTAAGAGGAATATTGCCGTGCCATGTCCTTGAGGTTTATATCTTTCAACATTGGGTATACGTCAACCAGATTTCAAGAAGACGACAGCGAGGCAGAAACAACACTGAATAGGAGGGAAGTGGGGAATTGGGGTGATGGAGAGTGGAATAGAGAGAGAGAGTATGAGAAATCCATTAAATTCTTTTGAAATATTAAGTAAATATATCTATCTGTTTTCAAATATGTTTTCCATTCCTTTGGGGAAAGACCTACTGTACTAAAAGATTGAGTTCTTTCTAAATGTCCACACGTGTGGCCTACGAATGAGACTCCTGAAGGCGCCTCAGTTTAGTCTACTTCACTGATCGCCTCATTTCTCCTGCAGTAGCACCGTCTATGCCCACCACTCCTCCCTCTCGTGTACAGCTTCCCCCTGGCTATTTTCCTACAACGGTGCTCGCCTGTAAAATGGAGTTTTTGTTACGACACACAAATCTATAGCACGTTTAAAACACTTCAACGTTTTTGCTGTTGACAAATTAAGAGTGCTGAAAAACAAACCTGATGGGATAAAGATTATCAGAAAAAAAGAGAGTTAAGGTGCTGCTCTGACTGCAGAAAGCCCTGCAGTCATTTGTTTTACCACCTGGCTGCAGAAGGACACGTACAGACACACTCTGAGATGGACGAGATGGGAGTTTTGTGATACCCAACCATGAAATGCTTTACTTTGAAGCGGCCTTTGGGGCACCACTGTGACAGAAAAGGGAACATGGAACCACAGTTAATAATGTAATTAGCTTTGTAGCCCGTGGCTATGTTTGTACCCTGTGAAACAAGAAAAAAAGTAATCAACATGATCTTAGCAGTAATGATTGTGCTTTTACTTTAAGCATGTGTGTGTTTGTGTGTAAAGCATACATATTTATGTGCAAAATTATAATTGTGTGTGTGTTAGGAGAAAATGCAAATATTTTCCCCAAAGACTGCACACATCTCCCAAATGCTGCATGACCCCGAGCATTTTTAACTGTGTCTGTTGCTAGACAAGAAACATAAAGTCTACATTTTTGGCCGGAGTGCTTTTAAAGTTATGGAGAGATTTTGTGTTCCATGACTGTTTTATGGTAATTGATTCAACCATTTCCCTCTCCATTAGTGAGCCAAATGCTAGAATTTGCTCAAAATGAACACACTATCAGGAAAAGGAAAAAGATTTAGGCCACGTTCATTTACACTTCTGGACTTTTGTAAAGCCCCTTATTCATTCATATCTATTCAGACAAGTGTTTTCTCCGCAAATATAAACAGTATCTATCTATATGTATGTATGTATTGTATTTGTCACAATAAATGATCTGTTGAGGTCTGGCAGTATACGAGTCGCCGCAACACATTTTACTCCCAACTCGTCAGATAGCTGCCGCTGGTCATCGCTTCATGGCATCAGAGAACAACCCACTGCAACACCCGAGCGCTATTTTTCATTGTGTCACTAGGGTGTGTCAATATACGCATGGTGTCATTTCAAAATAAATGTTTGACTTCACAGGAAGTTAGATTTAAGCTCTGTGGCTGTTCTAACCTGTTAACATAGGCACAACAATTAAACCGGTATACTGCCTCCCCCTAAATGTAGAATCCTCTGTGGGCTTCCCTCTGAAATCGCTTTTTTGTTTATTCTAAAATGAAATGGGGTATTAATTATGCAGGGAGTGCAGTTAGTGACAGTGTGGGCTCCATGGTAGCGCTGAACGTCTAAAGTAATGGTAGGGGGCGGGGCTTAGCAAAGTGTAAACTTGCGCTAAAGACAAAGTAAGATGTTCTCGCTCTCATTTAGGGCAGGAAGCTGGTCCCATAGCCCACACACATCTTACAATCCAGTCTTCAAAGTGTGGTCATATTTTACCATTTCCTGCAAGTGTTTTCTTTTCCCCAGTTGACAGTTTGGGATCCTGGCCAAGTAAAGTAATGACTTCACACTGCATTGCTCATCTGCTGAGCACTAGCGTGATTCTCAGATATGTGCTGACACAAAAGACCAATTAATATGCACGGTGTTACTCAGATATTTATCGCCCCAGTAACATTGCCAGTTTATTACTGTGGTTGTATATTCTTGTTTTTTGTTTCTCGTGTGCATCTGAAGCCATGAATCCAGCTCGGCGAGATTGGTCCTCGGATGCAGCGGCAGGAACAACTGGTTGTCATGACCACAAGAGAGAGTGTGCACGCAAGTTAGAGAGAAAGAGAAATTTGTCAGACATGTTTTGTCATGGTATGTGCTGCCTCGCAGTCAAGTGACTACTTCTCTTCTGTCGAGTCTTTAGACATGCAAAATGTTTCTATAGGAACGAAACCGTTTAAAGTGATTTCTTCACACATTGGAGTGTTGGAGTCCATTGTGTAAATGTCATTGCGATAGGTTTTACTAGATATCCCCATACCTGCTTAAAACAGTATGTCCTAATACGACATTATGATAGCATTTAGATTCTACTCACCAAGTATTATCTGTGTAGCCACAGCCTGTAGCTGCATGCCACTGAACTCCATACAAAGCACATGAACGATACCATTGCATTGACACGTTCAAGTCATTTTGCCTGTGCAATGACATTAAAACATTAGACAGCTGTCAGGCAGCTTTCGTTTCAGAATCAATTCACTGGTGGTTTTTACACAAATATAAAATGTAAATGTTTAGATCCTGCAGAGCTTTACAAGAATATATATATATATATATATATATATATATATATATATATATATATATATATATATATATATATATATATATATATATAAAAATATAAATAATTGTGCCAAACAAGCCTGAAGATGGGCGCTGTGCTTGGATTAAAAATCAACTCTAGTTGGGGAAGCAGTTGATGTGAGTGTGTGCATGCATGCGTGTCTCAGAGAGGGTTTACACATATTGCAACAGAGCTATCCACTCATGCTTAACTACCAACGCAAAGTGTTTAAATGCCCTACACTGTAATTGGTGTGATCTGTATGTTTTATTGAGTGGCATGTCTGTTTTTATAAGGTTCTTTTATGTGCCTCTGCAGAGCTGCCAGCTTGTGCCAAGAGCTCTCCTTACATGTGCATCCGACTGCTTTGGTAATGATTGGATTCTGAAAGCATGTCGAGGCTTTATATTTGCTGCTAATCAGGATGTCTCAATGAGCCATATTACAAGAATTTGGTGTCTGTCTTGGGCAAAGGCTGCACCACAAGTTCTATCACTATGCTCTACCCTACCATCATTGGGATGTCCTGCTCTCTCTCAGGACAAAGGAGTAGTTGATAAAGAGGATAAAATAGCAGTTGAGTGTAAAAGTACAATAGCAAGAACACAGAAATTATCTCAATGTGCTTTGATTACATTTGGGAGAACTCAGAATTTCAAGAAATAATGTCACTCTGAAGTCAGAATGATAAATATAACTTTGCATCTGTAAACTAATGATTCTTGTGCGTATATTTACTGCTTTAAAAACTGCCACTATTAACCAACAAATGCATTTTCTGCAAAAAAGAACAACCTCAGACATCCACTCCATCAAACGCAAGTCTAGCCAGTGTCGGCCTGAGTGGCATCTCGATGGATGTTGCAGGATGGCTTTTAAAATCAACCTCCAAATCAGCCACCATCCACTCTGAAACACACTGTATGATGGAACATATTGATATTTTTTTGGCATATGCTGAATGTACCGCCTCGAGAATTCATTGTCGCATTGAGGAGAGTGCTCTCTCACTGCCGGGCTGCCTCGGCGCTCTATCTGTCTCATTGCCTTCATTTGGCCCTGTCCAGTGGCTCTATAACTTGCCCAGTCACATGATGAGATCAGAGAGCCTGGTCATCTGAGTAATGGCTTTGCTTCTGTTTAGTCTCTGGCCCTGCGTCCAGTGATGTATGCTTCATGTAACGCCACAGGACACCTCATCTCTTTCAGCCACACGGGCACTTCTGAAAAGGCACATCCAGCTGGGGTCAACCTCTGGAATTGCACTTCCATAGAAGAAGAAACGCATCATAATCATCTTTGAGTCATGTAATGAAACTTCAGAGTATTAATGGAAGGTTGAGGGGAGACATTTTCTGTTCAGTTGGAAACTGACCTTTTCCCTTTTCTGCAGCCAGTCTCAAGGTTGCAACAGCAATGTTACATCTTTAATACAATTATTGTCATAAACATTTGTTTTCTCCAACATATGTGTTCTCAGTTTGCAACTCTAATTATGCAGCAAATCAGAGCTTTCTTCTCTGTCCCAGGTCTTCTACCCCAACTTCCACCCTTGTGGGTGAAACGCCATAATCACACTCATGGTGTGTACGTGCTCTCTGGCTACAGTGAGCCCCTTTTTTCCCCTTCAACATCAGCTACACTGAAAAACAGTCTTCAGACTTTCATTGAAAAATTTGCACAGTGTGAATCTATATGAATCCTAAATGAAACACTGAGGAACAGCAAAGCCAAATAAATGGTCAGCCCCCCCAAAACAGCAGAAGCCCACAGGCAATGGCACTCACATAAATCATACTTATGCAATGGACTTTCACCCTCTGTTTCTGTCTGTCTCTATTTTCTTTTTTCCTCCCTGTTTTACCCTTTTCTTTCCTGCTGACATTCCCCAGACATATGATGGATATCGGACCACGCTCTCCAGGAGACATATTCCATTATCATGCCGCCACAGCGCTCATTCACAGACCCATCTCCCCTCTAATCAATGACCATGCAGCACAGCAGGCATTAACAAACTAGACACACATGGCAGAACCTTCGTAAATTATCAAGCCAATGGGATTGAAAAAGATGAGAATCAACGGAGTGAAGTATTCCATCTCGCAGACGACACATAGCGGATCCCTTCTCATCTGCGCAGATCAATAAAGATGGAAATCCAGCAGAAAAACCCCAGCTGTGCTGCCTCTTACCTGTGTGCCTCTGTGCTGGTCCTCTCTGTGGCTGTGCTTGATGAAGACCCTCGTTCTACACAGCCATGCCCTCCTACATGGGCATGTATCTGTGGGGCAGATCAGAGGTCTGCCTTGTATATGTCAGCCTGGAGAAGAGGAGGGATCAAGGATCAGAGAGATCTCCCGGCTGGCAGCCCCGTCTAGCGCATCTCCTTGTGTCTCCCGCTCTCCTGGGTCATTCCAGCCAGCCCCTCAGCAACCGCAGAGCCAGGGAGCGAGCGTTCAGAGGGGGGATGGGAGGTGCTTAGAGGACTGATGCAAACATGGAACGGAAAGCAGAGCACTTCCTCCTACATGTCTGACTGCAGCCAGTGGACATGCTATTGCTGGAGTCTCGGTCCACCTCCCGTTTTCTTGCGATGCATGTGTGTGTGTGTGTGTGTGTGTGCGTGCGTTTTTTTGTGTCTGCGCGTCAAGTGCTGGCTCCACTCTGTGTGCGGTGTGTGAAAACAGAGTCTCTTCCCTAACTGTTAATGCTGCCGCTCGCTCCGAGATGCTGAGGCAGTGTGAGAGAGGAAGAGAGAGAGACAGACAGAAAGAGAGAGAAAGAGGTGTGCGTGTGTTGGAGCAGCGGAGGAAGAATGGCAAGGAAAAGAACAGGAAAGGTTGTTTTCCCTCCTGCTTGTCCTCCATCCATCGTTATCAATTCCATCAGGGATGGATGTCTATGGCTGAGTTAATGAGTCATCTATACCTAGACGCATGTCGCTGTGTGGCAGACAAGGAGAGAGAGGCAAAGATGTACTGTGCATAAGCAGAGACTTCATACTATGTGTGCATTGCATAGCTTGCACGTGTACTGTGTACAAATGCATCATCATTTGAATGTAAATGAACATGTTTTACTGTGCGAGCTGAGATGTTTATAGCCTACTATGCATACACATACATCATGTACACACATCTTAAATGTACACACAGCCAAACAGAAGAGAGGAACGCCTCAGATCTCTTCAAACTATGAGGATATCAACAGCCCTGAGAACCTACCGCCTGAATAGGCTACCTGTCTCCCTCAATGCCCAAGGGAATGATATGTCACACTGCAGAGGATCCTCAGGAGAGGAGAGAAGAGGAAGAATTTGTAAAGCCCCTGTGGTGAGACACCTCTCCTAAACGAACCTCAAAGGCAGGCTTGCCATTTGATTAGAGGGAGAAACAAAAAGGGGAAGTAAAGAAAATGACATGGACAAGAGGTGAAATGTGGAGGCTCAGTTTCACTGACAGTGCGCTCTGTTTTGTTCTCTGAGCATGCTGTCTGTTCTGCTTTGACTGCCTCAAGAATTAAAGAGACAGGGTAGACAGAAACAGATTGCAGAGATTTGAGAGAAAGAGAGAGAGAGAGAGAGATAAATAAGACATGAAACATACTAGACAACATTTCAAAATGTCTTTCTTTCTTTGATAAGTCTGTCCTTGCCTTTCTATCCTCTTTCATTGTGTCTTTGTCTTCAGAATAATCCACTCTTACCTCTCTATGTGACTGTCCCATGGTCAGCTTGAAACTAAGATTCCTGTTGAAACAGCAGAGAAAGACAGTGGTCACCCCAAACAACCTAACAGACCAATCTATGGACCATCTCCAGAATCTTTGCAAATGTCTAGTCAGACAGACATACTTGTTTCAATATTTTCAGGATGTTCGGGCCCGGTGAGAGCCGCGAGGCAGTTTTATGTGGCTGGACTGAGGGCAGTCGAAAAGAGATTGTAACTTCCAGCACCCCACTCCGCACCAACTTCCGGGCTTTGTTTTCTTGATAATCAACAGCGTTCTGCATTACATAAACTGATTCTCCCAGATATGAGTGCATGACCAATCCTAACCAAAAAGAAAACATTTTGTACCGTCTATAGCAAATTCAAATTATGGAAAGGACTTACAACATAACAAGGAAGTCGTGGATCATAACAAGGAAGTCATGGATTTGGAGGAACTGATTAACAACAGTTTCAAGTTGCGTCAGAATGTGCCTTGTAATTCTTACCAGAGCATTGCCTGGAGTAGTCTTACTGAATGCAGACCTGATCATTGATGGGAACCAGTTCTGCGCTGACCTGGAGTCTGCTTTTGAAACAATTCCTGACGCTCGGCTGTGTTGATCTGCTGCTAAATCAGGCTTTAGGAGTGAGCCGTAGCAGTGACTGGTGCAATCTCGTGGAGAAGAATCAGCCTTGTGGAGTGTGTGTGGAGGTAATTATGCATGAGGAAGACGGTTAGTACCGCGTTGGATGCTGGCAGAGGACTAACAGATGGTAATTCCCTCCGGTTCCTGCACTATTGGCAGACCTCTGGATTACAAATGCACTGGTACCTATTCATAAACACACATCACCTGCTCTCATACAGATGTGCTACAGCAGTCATAGAGGTCCAGTTGTTGTGTTTGCACCAATGCTACACTGCTGTGTCAGCTGGAAGAAAAAAGGAAATTCCAGAAACATAAGCAGGCTTTTTTAATGGTTAATAAAACCATTTTCTAATCTTTGAAGATGAGTAATTATATATTAATTTGGTTGGGAGAAATCCCCTTTGGACTCTCACTTTCTAAAAGCCATCGAGTTTGCAGTTAAAAATATCAGTAAGTATGGTAATGTGTTTCACTTTCTTATAAGCGATCAGTTCTGCACTTGCAAATGCACAAATAAAGTCAATTATAAAAGCTCAAGAGTTTCAAATCTCAAGCAAAAAATATGCACATTTGTCATCTGCACGTATTTGTTAATTATTACAACTTAATTAAATAATGAAAAGTTCTTTACACAATCCAAATCTTCCGTTTTCAAATTTGTAATATTGATTAATAGGATTTACGTGCAGCCGATTTTAGACCAAAACTTTGCATGGAAAAGAAATATAAAATACAGACATTAAGCAACTAAACCAGCTCAATTATTTTCATAAACAAAACACAGCCGACAGCTGCAGAGCTACTTTGCCATGGCATCTCCAAGATTGGTAGTTCAAGTGTATACCTACCAATAGACATATGAGAATGAGTACAGACATTTAAATATGTTGGTTCTTGGAGGAAGCAAAGAGTTCTGGGAACGTGTTATATCTTAATATGCCGTATATATAAAGTAACAACAGAGACAGGGTGAGTTTTATAGCCCTGCACATCATCAATCCACATTTCACTTTCAGCGATGACCGAAACTTTGAAATGAAACACATCTTCCAAAGCACCACCACTTTGACCTGTTGACATACCCCACTCTGAATGTGAGAAAAAGGAAAAAAAGTGAAAACATTGGAGTGGAATAAAAAATACTGACTGTACTTTTTGTTCACGGTGTTTCAGCTTCACACAGAAGTAAAATGGCTTCCCTGTCGAGAATCTCTGCTGTCAAATCTTTGAGTCTCAAGTTCTTCTGTCATGTAGCCACAACCTGATGAGGACTGTCTGGAGAGCAGTTAGAGGGAGAAAAAAAAATAACATGATTGTCCACTCTATTTGGGAAGATTTTCAAAGGAACAAGCACCTTAAAACTTGGCATCAAAGAAGTGATCAGAGAGCTTCTGACGTTCTCAAAAACACACATTGACCACAGATGCAGACCCACTGCTCCAGTGATCCCTTAAGCTCTTATAGGACAAAAGCGAAGTTATGGTTCGACACGTTCAGGTCCGGGCCCGACACAAGGTGAGGCAGAGTGATGAGCGCTTTACAAAATTTTACGAGGAAGAGGCCAGGGTGGCTGCCCTAAGGGAGGAAGAGGAGCCATACTCGAGAGATAGAAGCTCTTTCAGACTCAGCTTCAGAGCAGGAGCCCAGCGCTGAAGACATCCCTGTACATCTGCAAGGCGACAGTGGAAAGAGTCCAGCAGCACCCCCTGCAGTAGAATCCAGAGCCACTCTCGGGACCGCTGGCAGATGTGGCCAAACACCTGTACAGGATAAATGAGATGACGTTCCTACTCTCCTGTGATTCTGTGACACCTCGTCATGTGCGAACAGCTAAACAGTGTGAGATGTGGTGCGAGAGAGGATAACCCAGAGCGGATTAAAGATTACTTCTGTCTTGGGCTCCATAGGCTTTTACTCGGGGATTATGGAGAATACGGTTTAAAAAAGGTGAATACTCAGCATGGTCACTAACAGCTTGAATCACTGCTCTCCCTGTGCATGAGAAGCTCGAGAAAACCAGAGTCAATCTGGACTATAAGAGAGGAAAGCTGTCATTCTCTGATCCTGGCTGGATAAGGCTGTCTCCATTCATTCATATTACAGATACAGTCAGTGAAGGTCTCTGTAACAGTGGAACAGCGCAGACAGATAATATCAGCAGTTAGGGTGAAGGTCTTGAGGCGTAATGTGAAATTAGAAATGAGCTATTTTGTATTGTGGGAGCCGAGGAGTGATAGTGTGAGTTCAGAGTAAAAAACTGAAAACATTTGGTCGATGGGCTTCCTCCAATCTTCCAATCCAATCCCCACAAAATAAATAAAATAAAGCAGTCCAGGACTTGTTAGGAGAATGTTCACACAGTGTCTTTCTGCAGGTGTGAAATCACCTGAAATGGAATACATTCTGTCGTCCATCTCTGCGACAGCGGCTCAATTTGACCGCTACCCGTTTTAGTCACGGACCACTCTGGTTCAGGAAGACGTTTTCTGTGGCATGGTACAATAGGAGAAGACAAGAGTTTAAAGAAAAAGGGGATAACAACTTATTTTTCAATAAATTTCCCAGAAGGCTCTAATCACAGGATAACATAATACAAGGTAATACAATATAACAACGTGAGAATATTAATATTGTAATGATATGAGTATGGTATTAAAAGGACTGTGGTGAATTACACTGTAACACATTTTAATTATAGTATTATTAAATATATGTTGTTTTTTTAAAAATTATAATGATATACTTGGGAACAGTTTCGTGGTAAAAGACCCACCTGACAATTAACATTGATAGCGGGGAAGAAGCTAGAGGAGCTTTTATCTTCTGTCTCGTGGTTAGATCAAAGGAAATTAAAGAGGCGGAGACATACTTTCACTCACAAACCTTTTTAAGCTTTATTCATTTGATACATGATACACACCAGGAATACCAACCAATCCAGAGTTCTGTCAGCGGTGACCTTGCCAGAGAGGATGTCGCAGAAGCTTGCATGCTGAAGGTGCTGATTGTGATCGTAAGACTTGCCAGTGTTTGAGCTCCACATCATTGAGGCTTAACAGTCGATTAACCCTTTGATCTCTTCTGATCCCTGTGGTTTACAGCGCGAGATCGCCCCATATATACTGTGTAAATTGCACACACAGACTCCCCACTCAGAAAACATGGCTCCACCTTCTCTTCCATTGGTCAGATTTGCGCAACAGATTCATGCACTTACATGTACATCTTCCTCATCCTCATCATTTTCAGGGGTCAGGTGTCAACCTGGCGTCTGAAGTTCAGTGTTTAAGGGATTTCATGAGTGGCCAAACAATGAAACTATAGTTAAGAAATAAGTTATTGACATGACACCTGGCCGTACTAACATGACACCCGGCTGAACTCAGGTGACACCCGGCCGTAATGACGTGACACCCGGTCTTACTGACATATTGACTTATGATTATGTGAAGACAGGTCTGAAGTGAAAACACACGGTTCAAAAAAAGAAAAGACAAATAAAAAAATGTAAAATGCACAGTTATTTTTTTCTGCTGTAGAGGTGGAAAAAGACATTTGCCAAATAAATATTAAGCATGAAGGACTTTCTGATTTTCTGCTCTTTTCATATAATGTAATTCCATGCTTTCAAAAGCCGATTTATTTTCCTCTCATTTCCGAAAGAAATTCTGCACTTAAATTATTAAATGGCAGACTGGAGCTCTCGGACTTCAGGTCTTTTTCGTTGCTAAACGTGTTATGGGCCATATCGTTATCATTAGGAGTTGTTAATACCTGTAAAAAATTCCCAGTTCATCAAATATTTTTTTATATCTGCATTTTCGCCGAAAAAGGTTTAATTCACAAATTCCATTTCATTTGGATAAATTGATTAAAAATTCTTCTGTTGGATCAAATGTCCAAAACAATTGGGTTTATGCCCTTAAAGATATTAAGAAATGACAGGTTGTCAAAATATCCAGATTTTGAGTCAGGAATGAGATGTCTGACTGACATGTAAGCACATTATTTCTCTCTATGTATATAGATTTCTTCACATTGACCATTGTCATGGCTTTCTTTTTATTTTTTTTGACAATAGTGCTGCCTCATTTGTTGTCATCTCCCCAGCTGTGTTCTAATATGTTCAGAATGTGATTAAGTAAATCAAGTGAAATTCAAATTAGTTATGTTCATATCACTTTTGTTCTTTTGAATTCAAATTAGCTCCTTATTCTGTCAGATTGAAATTTGATCTGCGAAGAGCATTGACATCAACACACAAGCAAATCACAACATCTAACACTTCACCACAACATGCAGGCTGCCCTTTGGACAGATGTTATTTGGGGTATCTAATTCAACAACCAGAGGGGACAAGTTGAACTTAAGTGGCCTTTCTCACCACATGCATGTGACATTACAGCTGCCACACCTGGAATGGGTCTTTCTACCAGACTCCCCATGCAGCGTTGGTTGTTTATCTTGCTGAAGCACGTGTTTCCTGCTGAGTTTTGTGTGTGCTTTTTTTTATTCCCCACAAAATCTCACAAGTCAGAAATAACAATCATGAAGATTGCCTCTCCCTTTTGTCTGCATGTGTTTGTGTGTGTGTGTGTGTGTGTGTGTGTGTGTGTGTGTGTTTAGGTTAAACCAATTGTCCAGCACTAAAGTGATTAAAAGCATATGGCTGCGGGCTCAACCCATGCTGTCCACATTTACAGACAATACAAACTATCTCTTCCCATAAGCCTTTGTCCAGACATATCAAGAACTTGGATAACATTATCAAGGGAATGAGTCTAAAAATAGCCGTCGGGACTCCAGCCAGTCAAAGGGAAGCACATTAGACAGACAGACACAAAGCAGGCATGTTCGCACACGACCCGGGGCTCCTGGGATCCTGTGCCCCCGATCAATTTAAGGATCTTTTTGAACCTACACTAAACCAATTAGCACCTCCTCCCTTTTGTGAGAACAACAGGAGGTCTGGTTATTACTGATTACAATTGGCAGTCTTGCAGAGCTGAATTTACACTCTACACACTGAAGCCCGACAAATGCTGGCTAAACTTCCAGTCTGAAGATGAATCAGCTTGCGGAGGCCTGTGTAACAGTCTGAGAAACTGCACAGTGTTGGCCCTGAAGTGACGGGTTGATGATGTGCAATACCTACACATATATGTTGATGGTTCCTTGAGCTCAAAGCAGCCCTGGTTGCATTTGGTTGATGATTTCTTTTAATTTTTTATTCAATGTAATGTCTTCAAAATGTGATCTTGGTAATTAAGCTTCACTGTGCAACTTTATTTCCATCTTATTATAATGTAGGTCATTACAGGGAGATAATACATTGGCATGAGTTGTGTAAATTATCTTTGGTGAGATCACAAATTGTGAAAAGTTGGTCATTAAACATGCATTTGGCTGACGGTCGAGTCTTTCAGCCAAATATCTGACCTCAGCAGCCATCGTTCCACATGCGTTTCAACTCCTAATCTCACAATCTTGACTTAATTATCTTGTTATCTCAAGATAGAATATGAATGGTTTTTCAAGGTCAGAACTTCAAACTAATTGCCGTTACCTTCATGAAAGGCAATTGAAGTAGACCTGATAGTGGACTCACACTGTAGACAGATTCAAGTGGAAGTCAGACAGAGAGATCTTAACTTATTGCACCATGAGAGTTTACATTAATTAACATCTGACACTGAGATTGCAACTATAATTACTTACCATTTGAGTCATGATCTCCAGGAAGTATTGTGTTACATAAAGGTAACATGATTATTAACTTATGACTACATGAACACACATTTTGATCTCAGAAAATAATAATAATTTGACTTCTGTCACTGTAGAGTAATATTTTGCTTCATAAGCACTAGAGTGGAGTGACACTATTTCTAATTGACTGCAGAGGATAGTAATGCATACATACTTCAATTGGCAATATTGTGATATTAAAAGATGAGAATCAATCATGCTGAGGGAAATGATACACGTTTCCATGTATCTAAAAATAAACACTTGAGTTAGAAAATCTCTTCATCAGCTTTGTTTGATTTCAAGGATACACACATTGTAGTTTCCAATTATAAGAAACAAATAGAAACCCCCTCAGGGTACCTTCCGTTGTGATGCCAGCATAACAGGAGTAAAATAAACTGACAGCATGTTGCGTCCTTCCTACTTTGCTATCTAACTGAAGACTATTAGAGGTAAACAAGAGACTCCAAGTGCTGAGTTTTTAGTTTTGTTAACTTATTGTTTTGACTGTGAGTGGTGCACAGCTTACCTCATGTCAAAAGACAGCTGTCTTTTGAAGCCACTACTAGCATTAGCCATGCTATTGTAAACAATGATCTGATCAATACACACGTATTTCTGTTGTAACTTATAATCTTATCAGTGTTGATCTATTCTGTATTTTTGTTTTAAACAAAAATTAAGCACTGATCACTGAAAAGATGAATTTGGTTTGTGTCTTAAGATCAATACAGTGTGTCGATAATTTCTTTGATTTTTGCTGTTTTTTTCTAACCTGCAATGTTTTTGGTCAGCACCCAGAGTAAGAGTTAAAGGTTCATCAGTCAACTAACATTCTGTCAAGAACTGTTTAATTTGAGCTTATTTGCTGGTGAAAACACGCTCTTTTAATGCTGTGCACAATTCTCTGAGAGATTTTGCCTCTGCCACCATGTGCACTGTTATGTCTGGCACTGTTATTGTTACTATTAACACAGTTTCAATTCAATTGGTGACTGAAGTTCATATGTTCGTGTTTTTATGATCCGTTTTTAACAACTAACTAAATTGTCGTGGTAGAAAACCAACAGGCAGACCCGCTGCTCTGTGCTGCCGTCTGTCAGCCTCCAGCAACCGTAGTCGATCTAAACACCTCTGACTTGAGCCATCTGTCTGGGCCAGCTACTGGGACCATCACTGTTTACCTCAGGGCTCCGCTCTTTGTTTCTCTCACACCAAGAGAGTGATGCCACCCGGCCTCTACCACTCTGTTTCAATCCTTCAATTAGTTAGTGCTCCTCTAAAATTTCCCCTCAGACCAAAGTTGCTCTGACAACAACATACAGACGTGAACTGTCCCGAGCTACCAGCCCAGTCATCTATGAATAAATTGCTGCGACAAGACAGAAGGCAGCCTGTCACAACAATAGTGAGACATGAATGCATGTGAAAGTAGCTTAAAATCGGAGTGAAATGACAAGTAGCAGATTTTGTGAGCATATATCGTTTTGAATGCTGGATTCATCTCATATATTGTTAACCACCTGAAGAAAATGTCAAAACCAGAAGAAAAGACCAATTCATTCACCTGAAGAGCATGCATTGGCTTGCCTTAGCTGCAGCCCCGAATTGGGAATTTCCATCCCTCAATTTGATTGTCAGTAGATTGTGAAAGCGAAGAATCTGAAGTTATTCATATATTTGCAGAGAGGATCTTGTTGAGAAAACATGTCATTGTCTCTGCCCCTTTACAGCAACCTCAGGAGAAACTGTCTCCTAATTTGTTTTGGTTGTCTGAAGGTATAATGTTGAGTTAGCTCTTTAATGAGAAGGTGTTTGTTTTGGCAAGATAAAGAGCACGGTTGCTTTTTCTCTCGCTTCATATCATGTTTTTTTAATCTGTACATTACGAATACTTTTCGAAGTTTAGATGTGTTTCGGCAAGTTTGTCGTTTGTTTTCTTAAACCCATGTGTGACATGGATGCCAGTCACTTAAATAGTTAACAAAAAAAATCAATTAACTTTATTTGCAGTGCTAAATATGTTTTAACAGTGTTTTATTTAAAAAATATATCAAAAGCAGAAAGTGCTTGCTAGTTTGATTTTGAGGCATATCTGCTTTGTAAGCCTTTTTCACAGTGGATAATTTGACTTGTCATAGTGGGAAAAGTAGGCTACATGCAGGTGTCATTAGTGTTTCCAACAGCCACTGCACATGGCATACAGCTTGTACAACGAATAAGGGAACAGTGAGGTCATGTTGCTTGTTCTGTTTCTAAAAAAGCTGGGCACAGTTTGAGGAAATTCTGGATTTAAACATTGGTTTTACCCCAAGCAGAGATGTTCTGCTTCAATGAACAATGCAACAGATTGTTTAGTTGTGTGATTATTTGCTTATCATAGAAGTCAATAGCGGATGTATGGTGCGTGATTTACTCGTGTGAATATAGCAAGTGTCTCTTTTATGTTCCCGTGCAGCTGATTTAGTTTTACTGATCATACCCTGGAGTGAAACATGCAAGTGCTTAGTAGTGGCACTTTGTCTTTTTGTAGTGCAGCTTTGATGTTACCATTTTTTATTGTTTGCAGCTAATAAAAATACCTAGACATCAGAGATATATAATGGCTATATTTCCATGATATATATATATATATATATATATATATATATATATATATAGATATATATATATATATATATATATATATATATATATATATATATATATTACATCACGGTATTAAAATACCAAATAAAATGTTAATATAGTGAATATTTTGGTAAATAAATGAAGAAACAGTGTATTTATTATCCCAGACTGTGGTTGGCAATCCAGTACAAGTAAATAACTCAGACATTATTCTATACCTAATAATGTGAAAATCTCATGATAATCTAGTATTGGCATAAGAGTCTTGTTCAAGGATTTGTGAACAACGGCCACAATGGCCCAATACACGACCAATATTAAAGTAACAATTGACATCGATAATACAGCATGTCAAAGTTTACTGTAGACTCACTTGTAAAATGTTTTAAGACATTTTATATCAAATCTAATTAAAAAGAAATGAAATAAATAAAAAAAATCTTATAATAATGCCAGTTAATTTGTAAAACATCACTACGACTTATGGATGAACAATTATGTCCAAAATAAAAAAAAAAAATTTCAACTGCCATATACATATAGGTACATCCATAAAATTCGACATATGAATTGAACCTATCTTCAGCATTTAGGAGAAACGGGCCGCTGGAAATCGCCCGGAGAGCAACTTGAAGTTCAGTGTTCCACTCAAGGTCACTGACATACTGACACGCCACCAACCCTGTGGTTAAAGGACGTCCCTCTCTACCCACTGAGTCTAAAATTAGTATTCGATTTGATGCGATACAGAAAAGTTCGTCGGAGAGCAGCGCACATGGCAAATGGCCCCTTCTGTAATTCTGCTCTCTTGAGATCCGTTAAAGGGATCGTTGAGGCCACGGAGGTCTTGGCTTATAAAGCAATGTCGTTTGCAATGGATCACTTTGCCCTTGTGTGGGCGGGTGTCTGCGTAGGTCAATGCATGTTTGAGGGCGTGTTTGTTTGTGTGCGAGTGTCCTTGATTTGCTCCCATCATCAGCAGCAGCAGCTCTCTGCAGAACAATGTGAGTCCCTCTCAGGGGAGGGTGAGAGCAATGTGGATGTAAACCGCTGTGCCATTACGTCGAGATCATTTTTTGGGAGCAGTGAGGAGTGGGAGGGGGAGGAAGTGTATTGTCATGTGCTCCAATCCAGCAGGCATTACCCTCCTTTTACTTCCCTTGCTTTTTTTTCGGACTATTTTCACTCCATTCACAATTATCCGCATGTCGTGCCGCAGCCGGTTCCCACTTCTCCTCTCATTAGCTGAGAAGACAGCCTTAGTTTAGGATAACAAGTTGACCATGCGTGTGTGTGTGTGTGTGTGTGTGTGTGTGTGTGTGTGTGTGTGTGTGCGTGTGTGTGTGCCTGTTTACATGTTTGTGTTTATCCCTTGAGCCTCAGCCTGTTGGCCAGTTTCAGGGCTTTGTCTTTAAAAGCAGCTCATTAGTGTTTCCACTTGGACTCCAGACAGCTCTTTCTTCTTCTACAGCTGGTTCTGGGCACATTAGGCCAATGATGCTCTCTCCCTCTAATGGAGCAGAACGAGAGTGCCAACACTGAACTGCTCCTGTTTGCTCTCCTATTAATTATCCTTCCCCAACCAACTTATACTCCTACAGTGTGCACACATGCAGAAGCTTTGTGAGGCTCTCTTTAACATTCACATGTGTCACAAAGCTCCCCTCTGATCACGAGGATACGCCGACTGCTGGACTTTTTATTATGATGTGCACTTTTTAACTAGCGCTCTGTTGTCAATATGTGGTGCTTTTGCATTTGGAATTGTGATACTTGATAGCAAATCCTACGTTCATACAAATTGCAGCAGACAAAATCTTCCTCTGGCCATTCCAGTTCCTGCTGGATGGGACCGTAAGCGGCTTCTCTCCAAAGAAACATTAAATCCTATTTATCAGTTCCCTCTGATTGAGAGTCTGACTACTTATGTGACCCTACGATAAAATATGTAACTGCTGGAAGCAGACATTTTTTCTCATGATACACATTTTCTTTGGAGCTAACTCCCTGTTGTGATAAAACAGTTTTTGAGAATTTAGTTTGTGTTGAGTCCTCCTACTTAATGTTTTTTTCATAATTCTTCACATCTGCTTGTTTTGAGTGGGCACAACAACTGAGCGTGTGCTTCTCCAACTGCTTCATATTTCATGGCATCCTCATCCATCGTGGCTCTCACTCTTCCTTCCTCTCTTGCCTCTGGTGACATGGTGATTTTATGTTGTTCTTGAATGATGAAAATGGCATTGGGTACGAGGCTTCTTTTGATATTCTGAGTATTTTGTTAGTATTTTATTTGGTTATTATTTTGTTTACCCTCACCTTTAATTTTATGACTGACATCTTAACGGACTTAAACTAAATCTATTTAATCCGAGACTGGTAAAAAAGAGATTATAGCTTTAGCAGAAAGCCATTTTGCTTAAGAAATAGAGACACAAGCCAACAAGGAATATTTATCTTTCTGATTCAAGAGATGTATTTTAAGATTGGACGAACATACAAAGAACAAACTTTAACTGTCAGTAAACAACTGAGCCAATCTTTTACTTTTTTTGTCAACAAGATTTTTGTGCAAACTTCCTTATGTTCTTATTGATGAATCTTTACAGGTGCAACTGTGATTAGGCCGTGAGAAAGATGACCAAGGGGAGATTGCGTTTCAATTCGTATAAATCCCCAAAGTGCCGGTAGAAGGAACACACAACATGCTTCAACATTGATTGGACCTTCTACACTGTGCCTCACGACAATACATCCATTTTGTTTTCATGAAAACATTTGAGGTTAGCCAAAACAGTAGTTTTATGACAAAAAACTGTAAGATGACTACTTTTGAACTTTGGATGCAATATGTATGTTATTTAATCACACAACAGACTTACTCAGTGGTATTATTAGAGAGCTTGAAAAAGACAGGGATTCATTTTTTATGGAGATTTTTGATTTGCATGTTCGGCTTTCAAGGATCCTCAGCTGCATGAGAATACCCAGAGTACATTTCAGCAACTGAAAGCTCAGCATGAATAAGTCAAAAGTGTCAAAGTGTTGTATTTATTCATTTATGAATCTCTCCTCACTGATGCTCCTCAGCAACATCCCTCTGTGGCACTGCAACAAATGCTTTTATCTAAGTGCATGCAAACCATAAAGCCTCTATTCTTCAATAAATACAGAACAATGTGTTTGGATTCCATATTACCTTCCTAAATTTGTCTCAGCGTCCCGCTAACCGTACTACTCCCCTTTTTTTGCATGAGACTAACATTTGTTAGAAAAGCACTCAGTTTTTACTCACTGCTTTAGCATTGACAAACTGAAACCAATTGGTTCTAATCAAACCAAATAGGAGTCTCATTGGGCTGGATAACTTACAGTTGGTTGATTTTTTTTGTTTTTGAGTGTGTGTGTTTATCTTCTTAATATTTCACTAGCTGTTGTTGATCCAATTATTCCGTCTGAAATATTCTCACTGCCGCCTGAGGAGTTTCGCTCTTGTGCAGTGAAAAATGCTTATTATAGGAAATAACTTGCGTGTTGAATGGGAATGAGGGGTATTAGACTATGCCGGGCATGTATGGCAATATACTTTAGTTTGCAAAGTCAGCACTGTTGCAAAGCAGTACACTTAATTCAGACAAAGAATTATAACCAAGCAAAAACCTTTACTCATCCTTGGCAGCCTGTAGAGATACCAGCTGACAACTCCTTCACGTCAATGAAGCAGAGAGAAAAAACATTTAAATCAGTGGCTCATCCGCCTATATATCCTTTATCGCTTTTGTTAAGTTAGAGGAACCTTTTCTGTCTGGCAAGAGGCTTTTAGAATTTTTTATTTTTTTTTACAAACCAGAAAAGCTGCCTATTTCCTGCCATTAGAAATCATCTGCCTGCATGAGTCATTTCCTTTCTTCTCACAGATCACTTTGCTGCCCATTGCCCAAAGAACCTGTTGAATGGCTGTGATTCTGAATTAAACACACTCGATCCGTGTTAGTATCTTTGATATGCCGGAATAATATTGACATTATCAGATGAAATTTCAGAATGATTGAACACAACTGGTTTGCTGTGTCTAAGAGCCTTCTGCAACCCTGGAGCTGTAGAAGAAAGAAGAAGAATGTTCAGACCACTTGAGCACATGACAAATAGAACAATTCAGCAATCTGAACAGATTCACACTTACACTTCCTCAACATTTGTATTCTCTTATAAACCTGAAACCCTAATTTGTCCACTCCAAATTATCAA
Organism: Clinocottus analis; assembly: GCF_023055335.1. Taxonomy (NCBI): domain Eukaryota; kingdom Metazoa; phylum Chordata; class Actinopteri; order Perciformes; family Cottidae; genus Clinocottus; species Clinocottus analis. The sequence continues at coordinate 7,685,366 of NW_027175821.1, forward strand.
CACAATATATGTGATTGGAAATCAATAGAGCTGTAACGATTAGTTGATTAATCAATTCATCATTTATGTGATTTTTAAAAGCACCAAACCTTCTCTGGTTATAGCTGCAGCGTGACGGCAAACTGAACAAACCTTGGGTCCAATTTAAAAAGGACAATGCTGATGACGATGTTGACACACTTTCAAGCAAACTCTGTTCAGTGCAAATGTAATTGAATGCAACTCTGACTGAAACCGTCGGTTATGTGTAAGTGTTGCTCATATCACTAAACCTACTGAGATTGTCATCTCACTGCATTGGTTCAACAGTGAATTTGTATATCTCAGCAGTTTCACAGACAGGGCAGCTCTCTCCTGTTCGCCAGCGTACTCACACAACTCATTATGATGGAAACGGTAGGTCACTTAACTGCCGTCGGTGCTTATGAGAGCACATTTTCTCTGCTGCTAAAACACAGAAACACATAGATGAAGCCTTGATTCACATTTATAAATGTTTTGAAAATGAAAACTAGTTTAATAAATCAGAGAGGCTCAAAGACAATGCTGCCAAATCCAAGCTGATGCCGATTCATTTATTTGGTTTTGTTGCATGCCACAGTGCCATTTTCTTATTATAATCAACTTCTGTAAACTGAGAATGTAATTGCACATGACCAATGCAAACAAAATGTAATGTAATTGCCTAGAGATTCAGCAGTGTGTATACACAGTGAACCAAGGGTCAGGTTCAACACTGGAGCCGTCAATACAAATATGATACAGATTGTGAAAGCGTTGCAGTGTTTCCACGCTGTGCAGTGTTTAGACAGAGAGAGGTTTGTGAGTGTTGTTTTCTTCCTGCCAACATAGATGTTTACATTGCTGTGCCGATAATTGGATAATATTGTACTCATTAGCAGCGTATCGCAAATACATGAAAAGTCCAACAGAGTTCTGCTGGATATATAAACACACACGCTTATGTTTTGTTGATATCCCAAACAGCGCCTGGGATCCAAAAAGCCACAATATAAAATGAGGCGAGGGTAGAAGTACTTCCCCCGAAGAACTGTCCCGAGCTACCAGCCCAGTCATCTATGAATAAATTGCTGCGACAAGACAGAAGGCAGCCTGTCACAACAATAGTGAGACATGAATGCATGTGAAAGTAGCTTAAAATCGGAGTGAAATGACAAGTAGCAGATTTTGTGAGCATATATCGTTTTGAATGCTGGATTCATCTCATATATTGTTAACCACCTGAAGAAAATGTCAAAACCAGAAGAAAAGACCAATTCATTCACCTGAAGAGCATGCATTGGCTTGCCTTAGCTGCAGCCCCGAATTGGGAATTTCCATCCCTCAATTTGATTGTCAGTAGATTGTGAAAGCGAAGAATCTGAAGTTATTCATATATTTGCAGAGAGGATCTTGTTGAGAAAACATGTCATTGTCTCTGCCCCTTTACAGCAACCTCAGGAGAAACTGTCTCCTAATTTGTTTTGGTTGTCTGAAGGTATAATGTTGAGTTAGCTCTTTAATGAGAAGGTGTTTGTTTTGGCAAGATAAAGAGCACGGTTGCTTTTTCTCTCGCTTCATATCATGTTTTTTTAATCTGTACATTACGAATACTTTTCGAAGTTTAGATGTGTTTCGGCAAGTTTGTCGTTTGTTTTCTTAAACCCATGTGTGACATGGATGCCAGTCACTTAAATAGTTAACAAAAAAAATCAATTAACTTTATTTGCAGTGCTAAATATGTTTTAACAGTGTTTTATTTAAAAAATATATCAAAAGCAGAAAGTGCTTGCTAGTTTGATTTTGAGGCATATCTGCTTTGTAAGCCTTTTTCACAGTGGATAATTTGACTTGTCATAGTGGGAAAAGTAGGCTACATGCAGGTGTCATTAGTGTTTCCAACAGCCACTGCACATGGCATACAGCTTGTACAACGAATAAGGGAACAGTGAGGTCATGTTGCTTGTTCTGTTTCTAAAAAAGCTGGGCACAGTTTGAGGAAATTCTGGATTTAAACATTGGTTTTACCCCAAGCAGAGATGTTCTGCTTCAATGAACAATGCAACAGATTGTTTAGTTGTGTGATTATTTGCTTATCATAGAAGTCAATAGCGGATGTATGGTGCGTGATTTACTCGTGTGAATATAGCAAGTGTCTCTTTTATGTTCCCGTGCAGCTGATTTAGTTTTACTGATCATACCCTGGAGTGAAACATGCAAGTGCTTAGTAGTGGCACTTTGTCTTTTTGTAGTGCAGCTTTGATGTTACCATTTTTTATTGTTTGCAGCTAATAAAAATACCTAGACATCAGAGATATATAATGGCTATATTTCCATGATATATATATATATATATATATATATATATATATATATATAGATATATATATATATATATATATATATATATATATATATATTACATCACGGTATTAAAATACCAAATAAAATGTTAATATAGTGAATATTTTGGTAAATAAATGAAGAAACAGTGTATTTATTATCCCAGACTGTGGTTGGCAATCCAGTACAAGTAAATAACTCAGACATTATTCTATACCTAATAATGTGAAAATCTCATGATAATCTAGTATTGGCATAAGAGTCTTGTTCAAGGATTTGTGAACAACGGCCACAATGGCCCAATACACGACCAATATTAAAGTAACAATTGACATCGATAATACAGCATGTCAAAGTTTACTGTAGACTCACTTGTAAAATGTTTTAAGACATTTTATATCAAATCTAATTAAAAAGAAATGAAATAAATAAAAAAAATCTTATAATAATGCCAGTTAATTTGTAAAACATCACTACGACTTATGGATGAACAATTATGTCCAAAATAAAAAAAAAAAATTTCAACTGCCATATACATATAGGTACATCCATAAAATTCGACATATGAATTGAACCTATCTTCAGCATTTAGGAGAAACGGGCCGCTGGAAATCGCCCGGAGAGCAACTTGAAGTTCAGTGTTCCACTCAAGGTCACTGACATACTGACACGCCACCAACCCTGTGGTTAAAGGACGTCCCTCTCTACCCACTGAGTCTAAAATTAGTATTCGATTTGATGCGATACAGAAAAGTTCGTCGGAGAGCAGCGCACATGGCAAATGGCCCCTTCTGTAATTCTGCTCTCTTGAGATCCGTTAAAGGGATCGTTGAGGCCACGGAGGTCTTGGCTTATAAAGCAATGTCGTTTGCAATGGATCACTTTGCCCTTGTGTGGGCGGGTGTCTGCGTAGGTCAATGCATGTTTGAGGGCGTGTTTGTTTGTGTGCGAGTGTCCTTGATTTGCTCCCATCATCAGCAGCAGCAGCTCTCTGCAGAACAATGTGAGTCCCTCTCAGGGGAGGGTGAGAGCAATGTGGATGTAAACCGCTGTGCCATTACGTCGAGATCATTTTTTGGGAGCAGTGAGGAGTGGGAGGGGGAGGAAGTGTATTGTCATGTGCTCCAATCCAGCAGGCATTACCCTCCTTTTACTTCCCTTGCTTTTTTTTCGGACTATTTTCACTCCATTCACAATTATCCGCATGTCGTGCCGCAGCCGGTTCCCACTTCTCCTCTCATTAGCTGAGAAGACAGCCTTAGTTTAGGATAACAAGTTGACCATGCGTGTGTGTGTGTGTGTGTGTGTGTGTGTGTGTGTGTGTGTGTGTGTGCGTGTGTGTGTGCCTGTTTACATGTTTGTGTTTATCCCTTGAGCCTCAGCCTGTTGGCCAGTTTCAGGGCTTTGTCTTTAAAAGCAGCTCATTAGTGTTTCCACTTGGACTCCAGACAGCTCTTTCTTCTTCTACAGCTGGTTCTGGGCACATTAGGCCAATGATGCTCTCTCCCTCTAATGGAGCAGAACGAGAGTGCCAACACTGAACTGCTCCTGTTTGCTCTCCTATTAATTATCCTTCCCCAACCAACTTATACTCCTACAGTGTGCACACATGCAGAAGCTTTGTGAGGCTCTCTTTAACATTCACATGTGTCACAAAGCTCCCCTCTGATCACGAGGATACGCCGACTGCTGGACTTTTTATTATGATGTGCACTTTTTAACTAGCGCTCTGTTGTCAATATGTGGTGCTTTTGCATTTGGAATTGTGATACTTGATAGCAAATCCTACGTTCATACAAATTGCAGCAGACAAAATCTTCCTCTGGCCATTCCAGTTCCTGCTGGATGGGACCGTAAGCGGCTTCTCTCCAAAGAAACATTAAATCCTATTTATCAGTTCCCTCTGATTGAGAGTCTGACTACTTATGTGACCCTACGATAAAATATGTAACTGCTGGAAGCAGACATTTTTTCTCATGATACACATTTTCTTTGGAGCTAACTCCCTGTTGTGATAAAACAGTTTTTGAGAATTTAGTTTGTGTTGAGTCCTCCTACTTAATGTTTTTTTCATAATTCTTCACATCTGCTTGTTTTGAGTGGGCACAACAACTGAGCGTGTGCTTCTCCAACTGCTTCATATTTCATGGCATCCTCATCCATCGTGGCTCTCACTCTTCCTTCCTCTCTTGCCTCTGGTGACATGGTGATTTTATGTTGTTCTTGAATGATGAAAATGGCATTGGGTACGAGGCTTCTTTTGATATTCTGAGTATTTTGTTAGTATTTTATTTGGTTATTATTTTGTTTACCCTCACCTTTAATTTTATGACTGACATCTTAACGGACTTAAACTAAATCTATTTAATCCGAGACTGGTAAAAAAGAGATTATAGCTTTAGCAGAAAGCCATTTTGCTTAAGAAATAGAGACACAAGCCAACAAGGAATATTTATCTTTCTGATTCAAGAGATGTATTTTAAGATTGGACGAACATACAAAGAACAAACTTTAACTGTCAGTAAACAACTGAGCCAATCTTTTACTTTTTTTGTCAACAAGATTTTTGTGCAAACTTCCTTATGTTCTTATTGATGAATCTTTACAGGTGCAACTGTGATTAGGCCGTGAGAAAGATGACCAAGGGGAGATTGCGTTTCAATTCGTATAAATCCCCAAAGTGCCGGTAGAAGGAACACACAACATGCTTCAACATTGATTGGACCTTCTACACTGTGCCTCACGACAATACATCCATTTTGTTTTCATGAAAACATTTGAGGTTAGCCAAAACAGTAGTTTTATGACAAAAAACTGTAAGATGACTACTTTTGAACTTTGGATGCAATATGTATGTTATTTAATCACACAACAGACTTACTCAGTGGTATTATTAGAGAGCTTGAAAAAGACAGGGATTCATTTTTTATGGAGATTTTTGATTTGCATGTTCGGCTTTCAAGGATCCTCAGCTGCATGAGAATACCCAGAGTACATTTCAGCAACTGAAAGCTCAGCATGAATAAGTCAAAAGTGTCAAAGTGTTGTATTTATTCATTTATGAATCTCTCCTCACTGATGCTCCTCAGCAACATCCCTCTGTGGCACTGCAACAAATGCTTTTATCTAAGTGCATGCAAACCATAAAGCCTCTATTCTTCAATAAATACAGAACAATGTGTTTGGATTCCATATTACCTTCCTAAATTTGTCTCAGCGTCCCGCTAACCGTACTACTCCCCTTTTTTTGCATGAGACTAACATTTGTTAGAAAAGCACTCAGTTTTTACTCACTGCTTTAGCATTGACAAACTGAAACCAATTGGTTCTAATCAAACCAAATAGGAGTCTCATTGGGCTGGATAACTTACAGTTGGTTGATTTTTTTTGTTTTTGAGTGTGTGTGTTTATCTTCTTAATATTTCACTAGCTGTTGTTGATCCAATTATTCCGTCTGAAATATTCTCACTGCCGCCTGAGGAGTTTCGCTCTTGTGCAGTGAAAAATGCTTATTATAGGAAATAACTTGCGTGTTGAATGGGAATGAGGGGTATTAGACTATGCCGGGCATGTATGGCAATATACTTTAGTTTGCAAAGTCAGCACTGTTGCAAAGCAGTACACTTAATTCAGACAAAGAATTATAACCAAGCAAAAACCTTTACTCATCCTTGGCAGCCTGTAGAGATACCAGCTGACAACTCCTTCACGTCAATGAAGCAGAGAGAAAAAACATTTAAATCAGTGGCTCATCCGCCTATATATCCTTTATCGCTTTTGTTAAGTTAGAGGAACCTTTTCTGTCTGGCAAGAGGCTTTTAGAATTTTTTATTTTTTTTTACAAACCAGAAAAGCTGCCTATTTCCTGCCATTAGAAATCATCTGCCTGCATGAGTCATTTCCTTTCTTCTCACAGATCACTTTGCTGCCCATTGCCCAAAGAACCTGTTGAATGGCTGTGATTCTGAATTAAACACACTCGATCCGTGTTAGTATCTTTGATATGCCGGAATAATATTGACATTATCAGATGAAATTTCAGAATGATTGAACACAACTGGTTTGCTGTGTCTAAGAGCCTTCTGCAACCCTGGAGCTGTAGAAGAAAGAAGAAGAATGTTCAGACCACTTGAGCACATGACAAATAGAACAATTCAGCAATCTGAACAGATTCACACTTACACTTCCTCAACATTTGTATTCTCTTATAAACCTGAAACCCTAATTTGTCCACTCCAAATTATCAACACAATATATGTGATTGGAAATCAATAGAGCTGTAACGATTAGTTGATTAATCAATTCATCATTTATGTGATTTTTAAAAGCACCAAACCTTCTCTGGTTATAGCTGCAGCGTGACGGCAAACTGAACAAACCTTGGGTCCAATTTAAAAAGGACAATGCTGATGACGATGTTGACACACTTTCAAGCAAACTCTGTTCAGTGCAAATGTAATTGAATGCAACTCTGACTGAAACCGTCGGTTATGTGTAAGTGTTGCTCATATCACTAAACCTACTGAGATTGTCATCTCACTGCATTGGTTCAACAGTGAATTTGTATATCTCAGCAGTTTCACAGACAGGGCAGCTCTCTCCTGTTCGCCAGCGTACTCACACAACTCATTATGATGGAAACGGTAGGTCACTTAACTGCCGTCGGTGCTTATGAGAGCACATTTTCTCTGCTGCTAAAACACAGAAACACATAGATGAAGCCTTGATTCACATTTATAAATGTTTTGAAAATGAAAACTAGTTTAATAAATCAGAGAGGCTCAAAGACAATGCTGCCAAATCCAAGCTGATGCCGATTCATTTATTTGGTTTTGTTGCATGCCACAGTGCCATTTTCTTATTATAATCAACTTCTGTAAACTGAGAATGTAATTGCACATGACCAATGCAAACAAAATGTAATGTAATTGCCTAGAGATTCAGCAGTGTGTATACACAGTGAACCAAGGGTCAGGTTCAACACTGGAGCCGTCAATACAAATATGATACAGATTGTGAAAGCGTTGCAGTGTTTCCACGCTGTGCAGTGTTTAGACAGAGAGAGGTTTGTGAGTGTTGTTTTCTTCCTGCCAACATAGATGTTTACATTGCTGTGCCGATAATTGGATAATATTGTACTCATTAGCAGCGTATCGCAAATACATGAAAAGTCCAACAGAGTTCTGCTGGATATATAAACACACACGCTTATGTTTTGTTGATATCCCAAACAGCGCCTGGGATCCAAAAAGCCACAATATAAAATGAGGCGAGGGTAGAAGTACTTCTATGCATTTCTGAGAAATTGAATAGGGAATATAAAAAGACACTGAAAAGCCTTAACATTTGAGAGAGACTAAGACGTATCGTCGTATCTCTGTTCTGCACTCCCTGCAGGCAGTACCCAATAGCTTTGCTTTGAGCATCTTGGCAGCTTTATCAAAGACAGAAAGTCCATAGTGGTTTCGTAAATGTGCAGGCGGGAACAGACAGTGTAGACTTCTCCTAACGTGTTGTCTCTGACTTCAAGAATCTAAAATAACACCAAACTTTGTGAGTCAAATAAAAAACAATCTATTTCGATATTTACATGTACTCAACCTTCAAGGACTTGAGCCATATAAAAGCATGTTTACCTGACAACGTATGATCTCAACTGGCAGAGATAAATGAAGGACTGGCTTTTCCATGTTCCATGGTGAGTACAGTTGACAGTCTGACCGTTGTGCTCGTCCAGATGGTCGTTACGGACATTCAAATTAACTTTGAATTAACTTTGAATCCATCAAGTCCTTGAAGGTTGAACCCTGTGTTCACCTGATTATAAGGTCAGCCTTGTGTTCATCGACGTGAATCCATCGTATGAGGTAAACCATCCAACAGATCATTGAATTGTTAACAGTTGAAACAGTTGCCTCATTAAATATGAGGGCCAATGAGATGCAAACACCACTTCTTATTTTCTACGGCCTTTATCTGGGTGTTTTTTTTTATTTCAGGCGAGGCGCCTCAGCTAAAAAATGCTGCAGGAAAGCCTGCCTGGTGACTGAGTCAGCCAGATCAGAATGTTTGTATTTATTTAAAAAAGTGTACAACATATACAACTGCAGTGCTGTGATTTTAAAGCCTCTTACATTGTTATTGATATTTGCTTTCTTTATTTACCATTTTTAAAATAGATGAAAAAATAATTTACTCATTAAAGGTTGAGTCCTTTATTTCAAGTGAAGCCAGATGCTCCGTGGCAATGATTACAGGTGTTTGTCTCAATTAGCCCACAGCTCCGCTGTAGGAAACATGGGAATACTGCTCGACACCATTCAAATTAAATCTAATGCACTGGCTAATTACAGAGTTTATTTTCTATTTCTCCACACTCACCTTCAACTTAATCACAGGTTTCTCGTTTATTCTCCACTTGGGATTGAGAGAGTTTCTTGGAAATTCAATTATCTAAGTGGAATATATCGTTTTTTAACTACACATGTGCCCGGCCCAGCTTCAATGTATTGTTCCCCCTCTGCACTGAGGCACTCTCCACTGTCTGTGTTTGACAGTTAAATCCTTATATTGTACGATATGAATTTAATTTTACTATTTCATAATATCATAGTAGTTCTTATAGTCTTGTAAATGGGTGTTAAAAAGACGTCGTCTTTTGTGGATGGAGCAGGATGGTTGAAAGAGGCTTTTGTCCAGGCCCATGTTGGACAAGGGAGAGAGGAAGCTCTTGAGAAAACCATTTAGAGACAAATGGACAAAGACTTAGAAGAGTATTCACGGCCACAGGCCTTTAATCACGAAACTCATAAAGAGCAGGAAACTGCAAAGTCCCGTGGTCACACACACACACACACACAAATACAAACACAGACAACAGACGCATGTTGATGGCATAAACATCCTGCACACACACACACACACACACACACAGACACACGCACACACACACACACACACACACACATACACAGAGAGATGCACAATAAACCTGCAAACCAAACCTGACATCACCTCTCCCAGAATCTCTGAGGTTTTTCTCTTTTTCATTACAAGACCATGTTTGTCAGGAAAGAGAAAAAACAGTCCATATGCTGCTACTATATATATATATATATATATATATATATATATATATATATATATATATATATATATATATATATATATATATATATACACACACACACACAATAAGCTCATGTGCTCCATTAGTCTTTTCTTTTGTATACATTGTACTTATGAATAACCTTATGAATAACCTTAATAATGATTATTGGTAACCTACAGAAGCTTTACTGATTATTTTCCTCTGAGAGACAGTTGTTGCACAGACTTTCTGAGTTGATGATGATGATTTGCATTGCAGCTTGACATTTACACCTCAGATCAATCACACATAATGAGACAACGAAAAACCGCGACACAGATGAAAAGCTGTAATTAGCATGTTTTCTTTTTAGCTTACGTAAATAATGATAATTAGTTGCTCAAATAGCTTTCTTTCAATTGATTAAGCATTGACTCAGTTCTGCAGCAACCATTGTGAATGACCAGGCCTATTATATAAGATACTTAGTATGCAATTCACACCCTTTGAAGCCGTTATTCTTCCTCCCTGTGAGAGATACGTTCTTGTGACACAGCACCAGCTTCATCAATGGCAAATAAAAGCTGCCAAGCAGCATGATGACATCATAAAGTTTCCTCCCAACACATCCACTCCCCGCTTTGACCTTTGATGTTTTTGACCTTCTTCATAACTCAGATAACGGTGTTTGATTGAAGAGCTCTGGCATTGTGTAGGCAGGTGTTTGTGTGTGCGTGTACATGCATCGGGGAGTGTGATGTAAAAAAGTAAGTTACAGAGTTTGACACCCACTCCATCAGCTCCGTGAATTGTGGAAATGCATCGATCGTTGCGACAACACTATTGTGTCTTGCTGGGCCCAGCTGGGGAGGAAGATAACAGAGATAACATAGCTCGTTTCTCATGAGAGTATGCTTCTGTCTGTATCCCGGCCTCTGCCCTAGGCTGTGACTCTGAACAGCTGTGTGTATGTATGTGTGTGTGTGTGTGTGTGTGTGTGTGTGTGTGTGTGTGTTGGTGTGTGTGTATGAACGTGCTCTGTTTTTGTTAGTTGGATGTACGGTAATAGGCAGTGTCTCAGAGGTGAAGATGCTAAAGATAACACTGTTTCAGCCGGTGTGTGTGTGTGTGTGTGAGAGATTTCCTCTGTTCAATGTTTTTTTCCTCCTGCTGATAGCGGAATGAGGTATTACAGTCGTGTATCAAATATTTTACAAGTAAACATTCACGCACACACCATGCCCTACGGTATCATCAGTCTTTTATTGTCCTGCAGTATAAGGACATAATGGCGCACACTGTTAACCAGAGACAGCTCCAAGGTGAAGCGTTTACATTCCTGTGTGTTCTGCCCGCCAGGTTATGCTGATGAGGGAGGAAGATTGTCAACACTACTGCCCTTTCATCTGTGTGGTGCTTCGGATGCTGATGAAGTAGCACTGAACATGTGCGAGCTGCAGGGGAGCAGGAGATAAGAGGAGGTCTTATGTGAACTAATAGACTGCAGAGAACCTGAAGGTGAGCCGACAATACATTTTGAGCATGATGCCACAGTTGCACAAAAGAGGCGCTATAAACCTTTGCACTTTGCTGAAAGTAAATGAGAAAAGTAGATAATGAGTGAGCACAAACACTTATTTATCCCCTAGCATACCCAAACCTGTCCTGCCTTCTTGTTATTTACCTATTTTACTCAAAATTGTTTATTTTGAGTTGCTTCTTTTTTCCCTTGCCCTTCTTTTCAAACCCAAACCTTCATCCGTCCGTTCATCTTTTTTCCTGCTCTTCTTTTGTCCAACGTCTCCCTGCTACTCTCTTTCTTCCCTCTTCCCTCCTGAGCGTAGAATGAGTCTCATTTCTGTGCCGGCTCATTGTCAGAGAAGAAAAATGAGAACTTGAGACAGCGAGGGGCACAAAGCAGGCTTTTGACAGTAATGGGATTATGAGGTGGGCGTCTGGGGGGATTGAATATTGAAATAATGAACGGGAAATGCAAAATGTCAAATGGACGTCTGAACAGAAGGCAAGCAACACTTAATCAGAGCTTGAAGGCTTGCCTGCACGGTGCGGTGACTAGTGGTAGGTGCATTAGAGGTGACAGGGAAAACAATAAAGGTGACCACATTCTGTTAAGTACTCCATTAGGTGCCATCTTGTGCTGCCTGAAAAAGGAGCGAGAGAAAAGAAGAAGGCGGTTTGACAGAAGACGAGAGAAAGACATCAAGACCGTGGCTCTCTTCATCATCCAAGGACAGCTGGCTAATAGAGTTGTTTACATGCAAGCAGCAAGTCTCTCGTGCTTTCCTCCCTTCTTTCCCTGACATGCACACACAGGTCCTACGTACATATCCTTTGCATGCGTCTCCATCTTGACTGTGATGAAGATTGTCACCAATGCAACCTCCACACACGCTGAAATGAATCAGATTTAAGCTGTCTGCATTAACATCTACATGAACAGTATGCGTTACTATTGTGTCAGCTGTTTGTGTCATGTGTGGGGTGGTGTTGGTGTGTTTAGTCAGCAAAGCTTGATCTGGGACAAGCAGGCCTATTAGTTTAACCTTGTGCCCTGCATTCATGCCCAGCAGATAATGGGCAACGTTGGCAGGAGCCAGTTAGTTTCCTCTGACTTCGCATCTGCCATGTGGTCTGGCCATGTGTGATGCCAATTTTCTGAAGAAGCAGGCTGATGAGCCTTCAGACGGATTTAATTCACTCTTGCATGTCTCTATTTTAACACATTGCAATGTGTATGTGGATGCTGTGTGGATTTTGTTTGCTTTGCCTTAGTTTTAGTTTTCCGGGATCACGCTGTACCTTGTATAGCAGAAAGCAAGGTGGGAACAGGAGCAGACAGAGAATGCTGTTTAATCAAAGGGCCCAGGCTCAAGCCGCTGCAGAGTCCTTGAGTGAGACACTGAATCCTTAATCCCTGAGGGGAATGTCTCTGACAGACTTTGTGGTTTCTCCGGCTGACTGGTTTGAAAATGAGATCCCTGTTGACAAAATCTCTATTTGAAATGACAATTCATGTTCTTGTTTGCTGCGGGTTACTTAAAGGGCAGGAACATTTGTCTTGAGAGTGTAGAAGTGTAGAAATAATGTTTTTTTTTTTAATGTAACATAACAATATCATAAGGCTCGGATTAGGATTGTGCCTCGAGAAGGATGCGATTTCAGAATAAAAACATGATAAAAGTATCCATGATTTGTTCATATTTTTGATAGTACCCATTGATTTCTGTCACTCACCAACGTTTTCTTATTTTTGCGCTTAAGAGTAATCTTACCAAGACACATCTTCCTTTTGCAGTACACACATTGTTTTATGCTAGTAAACATGTTTTATATTTGAGGAACATAATAACCACATAATAAAGACAATAACATGGATGATATTGTGTGTTCTTCTCACAGCCTTGTGGCATCTCTTTAAGTTATTGGGCATATGCCAGAGTTATTTCACACAACACCTGCCATTATAAAGTGTTCCTTATAGAGTTACCTATCCTAATAATACACAATTACCCATATTGCAACCAATTTATGATCAAGAGGAATTATTCATTCAGCAAACCTGAGAAGATTTGGATGGTTACGAACGTTTGGTGCATCTGAAGTTGACTTCTCTTATTTTTTTATATCTCAATATGAGAAAAATGTACGAGATAATTTCTGCATAAGGCCCAAGGATACATCACCGTTGAAGCTCCTTTACTGCTTGAATCAGCAAGAAACTCTTCTGGGTAAAACAGATCAAGAATTCTGTGAAAAAATATACCGTGTGAACATAGACACCTCGAGAAAGAAGTTAACTACAACTCCCACATTGCATTTCAGCAAAATTAAATGTAAAGGCTTTGAGCTGGCTCATACAGGGCAACCAAACTGGCTTTGATAATACTTCCGTGGAATCAACACAAATATAAGCCGACTGCTCTGGGAAACATATTTCACGAGACTGAGAGCACAGAGTGTCTGTTTCCCTGGTGAATACTCTGGACAGTGATTGCACTGTTGAGGTTAAATGTACCAGAGAGCTGTCAGCTTTCAAGTCCAACGAGAGGACCACTGTTTTTCTGGTTTGGGATAATTGTGTGCCTTTATGTGTTGCTTTGTATATAGAGGTCACCCTGTTACTTTGTCTTTAGATAGACATTTTGTTAACATTCATACATATTTTTTTTTTCATATTCTGTTGTAAGCAGACAACACAGAGTTGTTTTTTTATAGTTTATTTTAATCTGTGAATTGCTTGTGTCTTTGTATGTATGTATGTACCCTTGTGTGTAGAAACAGGTGCACAATGTGCAGGTGCAATGGGTGTTGGCCTGAGTGTGTTTTGTATCACTGAGTGAGACAGAGTTGGCACAGAAAACACAGAGCGGAAATCATCCGCTTAGTTAAAAAAGGCAAAGTTAGAGTTCACAGTAAGTTTAAACCAGTGTTTTTGATACAAGACTGTGAAATAATTCTTAAATTTGACCAATCTCTCATACCAAACTATGTTCAGACTGTGATGTGTAGTCATAGTTTTACAAATAAATGTGCATTTACGATGACAGTGTCTATCATAAACATAAACACACACACACACACACACACACACACAAACACACTAATTTTTAGTTAAACTTTGCTGAAGGCTTGCTACAGGGCTCTGTTGTGCAAAATAATAAAAATAAGTTTTCTGTGATTAATACGCTACTCTTCCAGCCTTCAGAAAAATGATGCCCATACTCAATCATGTCCTGAATCTATTAGAAATTATTGATTTGGGAGGTGGAAGAGAGAGAGGGAGAAGAGGAAAGAGAGGGAAAGGGAGAGAAACAGACTGCACCAATAAAGTTATCGCCCAGCATCATTAATTGGACAATTTGACGCAAAGAAACCCGCCAGAGTTTTTCGATAACCATGCTTGAACACACAGACAAGTTTGGGCAGAAGTTTGAGGAATGCATTGTATGTCATGCGGTCTTGGCCTCGGGAGCTCAACTTCTCTGATGTGACCCGTTAGCTTTGAGGATGACCGTGTCCTGTCTGCTCTGGTCGTGACGGATGTGGGAGACAAGAGACGAGTGGAGAGTCAATTTCAAGGAAAAGCCATTCAGTGAACTATACAACCGAAGAACGAGTCAGAGTGCTCAAAGATTGACAGGTCTTCTCTTGAATCATAGCAATCGAAGTGTCCAGAATCCACTTTGTCGAAGAGAGGACGTCAACCTTAAAAAATATACTGCAGGAGGACTGGGGCCTTGTATTGAAAAAGAGAAATTCTTTTAGAGAGGGGTAGATGTCGAGTTTGGTTTGCAGGTTTTTCACAGGTGTGTGTGTGTGTGTGTGTTACGCTGTATCATGACATCAATAATTGTCAATGTTTGTACATGTGTGTGTGCTTCAACTCCTAGCAGAATGGTGGAGAAACAGGATTTTGCCATTTAGATTTGGTTTGTGTGTAAATGTTTGATTTGACTTCATACAGACAAGTATGACAACATGGCGTGCTGATGCTGTCTGAGCCTGATTCTGTTATTCAGCGACTTTGCTCTGATCTTCCCAGTGTCCTGTTTTGGTCATTTGACCTCATCAACTATCATTTTCTAATGAACTGTGTGATAAGTGAGTGTAATCCACAAAAAGATACTGCAAAGGCCCTCTGGAGGTCTGGCTCTCTGTGTGAGAGAGTCGGGGTTTGCAAGCTGCGGCGAAGGACATGAAACCAGCAATACAGATGATGAAATCCAGAGTAAAGACAGCACAAGTTCTGTTTTTTTGTAAAATTTAGGACAAATACCAGGCAGCATGAATCCATCATGCAATCTACTCCTTGCAAATAACTCTCCTCTTGTTCTACTGCCTGCCATTCTCACCTGCTTACTTCTTTAAGCCATCTCCTTGAGGACTTTTTAAGTTGTTTGGTGGATCTAATTTCATCAACTTTGCCAAAGAGGTTAAGCGTTACCCTTATTAAAATATAAAGGGATTTTTTTATAAAATATTGCAGACAGGTAGGCCTCGAGCCAAGGAACAATTGATTAATTTTTAGTGGTGATCTGGATTTTAATTTCCTTCATAACATGATACCACATATTGATTCAAAGTCGTAGCTTTTAAATATACAGATACAGAGATTTGATTATATATCTAAGGGATATATCTGCAAGGAAAATAAATTACTTGACTTGACTGTAGTCTGACACAGACACTACGCTGATTTATTGCCTTTATGACCTAATATCACCCATATCATTACCAAACAAATTGTCTTAAAACAGAGGTTTTTAACTGGAGGCTGTCCCAGCCAGTGGGATGCAGGAGAGAGAGATGGAAACACAAAGTCAGTTGTAGTTTGGCCCACTGACCAGCATGGTCAGCAGTTGAAGCAGAGGCTGTGACACACAGCTTATGGTGTCAAATAAGGTACTTACCAGTAGTGCCCACTTGTTGCAATTTGTAATTGTACTACTTCTTGGAGTCATAACTCAATCATATTTGAACACACAGACATGATACACATTCACATATTCAGACGAGGTGTGACTTACATTCTGAGGTTACCATTCTAATGCAAACATCCATAAAGCCGCTTTAAAATCATAAGAAAAAGACAATGGTTTAAGTCCAGGACTTGCCTGAGAATCAATAAGTTTTGAAGCAGTGATGCATCCTCCATAGGCATATTTCACACAGAGACTGCTAATTGCTTATCATGCATACTTTTAAGAGTGCCAAATGGTGTGTTACGGTGAAGGGTGTTTGTATTGTATTGACTAGATTAATACAATGTAATCAGTTATGTAGTTTTCTGATGTTTATCATTTGGTCATGGACAGCCACGTGGCAGATGTTTGGAAACTGAATGTTAAGAATTCTCCTCAATAATAATAATGAAACTATGAAAGCAATTACACACAACAATAACTGACTTAACGAGTAATTATTCACTCTCAGCTGTCCATTCTGTTCACCATAAGAGCAACTAATGATGAAATAAGGGTGTATATTGGATCTTAGTTTTGGTTTACCCCTGAGTGTGGCCATTATGAGTTCCCAACTTAAGCCATAAACACTTTTGATTAAGAGAAGATAGTCATTAGCACGGCTGCCATACTCCATTGGCTCTGTTGTTAGTTGAATGTCACCTCTTTTAATTAGCCCCCAGGTTGGGAATCAGCCATCTATTGTGTGGCCAGACTTGCCTTCTATCCTGCTGTTCAGGAGGGAGACCAGATGCTATTCACAGAATGATTAACTTATGACACTTGATTGGTTTGTGTGACTACAGATGGGCACCCTTTAAGTCGTCATTGTTATATTGTCTTTGAAAGAAAATATTTCCTTGTGCAACTGAACAAAGGCATATACAATCAATGTTAGAATACTGCAAACATTTAGTAGTTAAAGTCTCATAACTGCACATCTTCTATCAAGTTGGCAGAACAATGGATGATGCAAAGTCATTTGATTATACTAACAATGTAATTAGTCGTCAGCCAGTCACACTGGCTGACCGTTGATCATCCAATCACACTGATTGTCCATTGAGGCAACAGGATATCATTGTCAGTACAAAGGATTCTCCTTAATCTTCTCTTCATCCGCTCTATACAAAAGTAAGTACGGATGAAATTCTAAACTGTTGTATTGCTTACTAAGCTTAAACATTCATACTTTGTTACCCTGTGCAGTCAATGACCACTATCAACACTGTGAAGCAATGTTTTTCTAAATGGTTACGCAATACACATTAATGCCACTGCCAGAAGTGGCATTAGGCATCGAAAGCCATGCAGTAGAAGGTGGTTTGGCAGCAAACATGGATGTAAAGATCGCAAATGTTTTTTGAGGAAGGACATGGATTCACCACGTTTGTTGGACCTAAAGAATACACAAATTGCATTTATATTGTCCTTGCCCATTTATATTGTCTTTGCATTTATATTGTCCTTGTAGTTGCGTTTAAGATTTTAAATGCAAAGGTATGATTCTTTTAAGTGAAACATTAAGATGTTTTTATTGTTCTTCCCTCAGAGACAAAACACACATAGAGTCAGATATAGTGTGTCCAGTAAATACTTTACATGTGTGGTGTGCAAAGATATACAGATGCCTATGTTACCCCACATAGGACAGGCCAAAGTCACGAACATCCCCCTACACACACGCACAAACACACACAGACACACACAGACACACACACACACACACGCACACACACATATACACACACATACACACACGCGCATGCACACGCAGACACACACACATACACACACGCGCATGCACACGCAGACACACATGCAGACACACACACACACACACTGACATTTATTCATTGACATTTAAATAAATTTGGCCTCAGGGTCTCTGGGAATATTTGAATCCATAAAGTGAACCCCAAATGGCAGCTGTCATTTACTTACAAAAGTAAAGTTGTCAAACAGCTCTGACAATATAAAGGAGATCCATGATGCGGATAAATCTGCCACAAACTACAACATATAATATACAGTCACAGATTTCCAGTAATTGACGGACTATCTGCAGCAAGGGAAGTCGTATTCAATGAGAGATTAGCTCGACAGCGGCATGACAACTTTATGAGTGCAATGAGGAGCCCTGTGGTTCATGTTGCTGATCTGTTTAGAGCTGATAGCTAGACTCAGTCTTTGAGATCTATATTTCCCAATGGCCTTGTGGTCTGTTAGTGGGATTTCACAAGTGTCAGAGCCAGATGGTGTGTGTGTGTGTGTGGTTATATGTTTTATAAGCAGAATACAACAGGTGTTCCACTCCATAACCTATGCAATATTCAATAATTACAAATTAACATATACATGAAAGCCCAATTTAGCAGCAGAATAGTGCTCTGAAATGCTCTTGTTACTCAACCCGCCCTCCTCGTCAGTTGTCTTTGTTAACGGTGTGTAAATACCAACCTGGTGATTAATGTTAGGGTGGAAGTCCTGTTGTGTCTCTGTCATATCATCTATCACACAGCCCATTTTCACCAGTAGCAACAACAAGACGAATGGGCCTAGTAAACCAGTTTTGCTGGGTTGGTACTGAGCTGGCTTGCACTGTTCACCTTTTTGTTATTGTTATGCCTCTCCAGCTGGACATTGATTACTCTAGTTAATAATCTACACTTTTACCCTGACTCAGGGTAAAACCCTGGCTCAAAATAACAATAACTTGTGCTATTCATAATGCATTTAGTCATATCTTTTAAGAACAAAGAAATTGATGAGCCAAGGTTAACATGTCGCCCCCTAGATCCTTAGCAATAAAAACAAGTATGAATACACAAAATGTCTAAGGAATGGTACAGTGTGATTGGATTGTGGCAGATGTGACCAGTGTGGACACGTCCTCTGGGCTCTACAAGGAAGAGCAGTGGAATCACAGCGCCAGTACATTACATTTGGTGTTGAATCCATTTACCTCAAGGACACTTACAAGGGCTGTGTTCTGCTTTTTTACACAACGGTGTGCTTTGCTCTCGCCTTCACAGGCCCAGACTGCTTTTTCTACCTGGTCAACAGGGGTGAGCTGACCTTCTTGCTACTCGAAAGAGCAAAGTCACAGCCTTTCCTTGACTGTAGGCTAACAAGCCAGAGGTAATACACTCACATGTTCACCTCTGCTAGCTGATTTCATTCATAAGCAATACATACCATGAACCTTACCTTTATTCCTTATAAATCAAACAATGGTTATCTTTTTAGAAGAAGCCTGCTTGTTATAAAATATGTTGAAGATTGCACTGTTTTGAGGTGTATAATGTTGTCCCACTGCTTCAATAAATGCCTTTTGAACCAGGCTAGTATTAACTGGAGGCCCTGCATGATTTGTGATAATTAATCTTAACCTTGTGTGAACCTGCTGACGCTACAAACTGCAAAGTAAAACATTTCACCACTGAGCTTGTCAAAAAAATGATGGTTGCAGTGAAAGTTGTTAATTTTAGCATTGATACAATGTAATGTACAGATTCAGCATTCACATGATGTTGTTGTGTAATTGTGGTCCAGTGTAAACAAGGCCATAGTCAACAAGGCCAGCTCTTCAGAGCACCTCTCTGTGGGGTTTAGGTTCAGCTTAGCCTGCTGATGTTCCCAGCGGTCATCTGCACAGAGTTGGCTGAGCTGACGGATCCTGGCTGCTATGCTTGACCTCCTGCTAGTCTGAAGTAATTGGCAGTCTGAAATCTCACCTCTCATCTATGGAATGATGGGTTTGGCTCAGCATAAAAATAACATCTCCTCCATTTACACTTCAGAACACCAGCTTCTGGTGTCATTGAGCTTCGACGGCAGAGAAAGAAAGCGTGAAGGATGGAAGTGTGTTCCCTGTCTCATATTTTTCTCTGCTTATGAGGATCGATTGTGCTTTTAAAAAAAAGCCCTCACCTCTGGAGATTCAACTCAGAACTTGACTGCATTTATTTATCTATTTTAAACTGCTGTGGGAGTTGACTTGCAGTGCATGGGTACAAAAGTTCAGTCAACATGTTTCACATCATGAATACTTTATTTTATTTCCTTCCGACATGTGGCTTGTTTCATTGATTGCATAACATACCTATTAACATACAGTGTTAGTGTTAATCCTAATGTGCAGTTGAGGTTGACAGAGATAAGCCGGCATTAGTGCCTGACCATCACGTATGGCTTATGAGCCATAGGTTCCTGTTGTTTGCTCCAGACAACGCATGAAGATAGGCAGCCTGTCTACTTGCACCTTTACATATGACTGAACCTCACAGCTCTCCTTGCTGTTTATTTATTCGGTTAAGATACGTCCCTGTCAGAGTGACCTTGTTGTTTTCACATCTGCCTCATATCATAATGATCACACATTCCACAGTTACACACAAAAGGACCACTGAACTCTTCACTCGCTCGATGTACACACGAACGCACTGAAAAAGAGTGAGAGAGAGCAAGAGAAAGGCGAGAGTCTATAACCTCATTCCCATTGACACATAATGGCTTTCAGTATGCATGACCAACCTTTTCTCAACGCAGAAATAATTTGAGTGTCAGAAGTTTCGTCAGGGAGCAGAAATGATTCACCTTGTCATAGACTGTGGAGTTCAGATGGGTGTTGCGATGCAAGTGTTAAATTAAGTCCCTGTTGAAAATTACGGTAGTGATGGGGGAGAACTGAGCAGGAAAATGAGGCCTGTGACTTATGGTTGTACAGATTAGCTTTTTAAAATGTGATGTGTTATCCCATTTTTAAGATTGTTACAGCAAAGTCCTATTATCTCTGCTAATGACCTCATCATTCAAAGAGAACCAGCTTTATTCACTCCCCTTCAACTTTACAGAACAAAAGTCTCGACTGGGGGGTAGTGGGAGGGGCATAGTGTTTTTTACAACGAGCCGACAGGAAATCATCCACCAGTCCCTGCTACTTCTCGATTGCTATTGAGTGGGAAGTTGAAGAAGTTGACTGCACAGTTATACAATCTGTTTCTTTTCCATTGGCTTCAGCTGGAATGATGGAGTAGAAAAGTTGAGCCAGAAAATTTAAGAAAATGACCACTTTGGGAAAAACTCCCTACAGACAAAAATGTTTTAATTTGAAACCTCAAACTGGGAAATTATGGTTTATCCATTGTGCCAAACCACATTTTCTGGCGCTCCAACGAAAAGCACTCTCACTCAATGCAGACATTTCCCTAAATGGCTGGCTGGATGGACGACACTTGGTCTGCAATTGGTTTCCTTGATCCAATTGCTCAATCAATCACATGATACAGTGGATTCTAACCTTAGTCTTGGTATCCAGGGAACTGTGAAGTGATGGGATATATGAAAAATATCCCTCTAGACACAGTTTAAAAGCTGATGAATTTTAACAGAGTAAACTCGACAGCTTGACTTTCCCTCTAGCACACCTACAGGTTTTGTGATTGGCAAGTGCATTAAACTCCGGCTCCATCAGCTGTTGGCTCAGCGTGATGGAGAACAAAAAGACTGTGCTATCTGATTAGGCTGACTGACACCGCAACACAGGTTGGCCGACACACAAGGGATAGCCTGTTTACAAAGCTGCGGCCGCATCAGTGTAATCAGACTATAGCAACGTTACAGTCAGCCAAAACAATAGTCTGAGACAGCACTGAGGGCATCAATATTTAACCAAGCAGGCGGGCAGACAAAGGAGCGTGTCCTGGTTTATCTCTCCTTAGGGGGGTCAAGCACTCCAGCAGACTAACTGCATTACATTAATATGCAGAGGTGTAATTTACACCATAGTCCTTTGACAGCACTCATGGAGGACAAAGTATATTGACTCAGATGTGGATGATCAGGGAAAGAAAAGTGAACTCTTTACTTACTGTAGCTCAGTCCAAAAAACTGTTATACAGTTGAAGTGCTGTGGATTCATTCTGTATGCTACAGCTAGCGATAATTAAAAAAGAAATGTGATGCGTTTTTGTTCTTCATTTGCATTTTTAACATTTTTTTTTATAACATTGTGCTGTAAAGTGTTAAAAGACCGTGAAATCAAGAGACCGACATATTGTAATATGCACGAACTGCTTCTGTAATATTGCATGATCAATACCCTCAGGGTGTCTTGTCTAAATGAAATATTTACTTTACAAATGAAATTTGAAATGCAAAGTAATTCATTCATGCAAACATGCTGTTTTTGGCACGACGAGATGAACCACCTAAAAGTGGATTTCATGTAAATGTCAGTAAGGGAAGCTTTGCAGAATATAGGCGCTGTCACAGTCCTGTGATTTCCGTTTGCAGCATAGCGAGTTTATCACAGTGCACTGAGTATGTGACAGTTGTTCATACGATGACCTGTGTGCTTCTCTGCAGTGGGACTTCCTGTGGTGCCTAAACTCAAACACTATGTGTATGTATGTGAGCCTTGTTCAGTGTTCAGAAGCACCTTGGAAGATTGAAGTCTGCTGATAGATTTAAATTAATTGGTTGGAGATGATGTGTTCTTCTCATTCAGTCAGTGAGTGGGTAGTATTAAACAACCTACCTCTCTCTCTCTCTCTCTCTCTCTCTCTCTCTCTCTCTCTCTCTATCTGACATTTTACTGCTGTTCATGTACATTACAAACGTTGTCAATTTCTCCCCAAATCTTTGAAAGTGCACTTCCACCTGGCCTCTGTCCTTCAAGAAGAAAATGCCACAGACCACTTTCTGCATGTCAGGTTACAATAAAAGAAACTCTGTGGGTGGATAAACATTTTGCATATTTAGTTCTCAGTGGTCGCCCGAGGAAGACAGTTTCTATTTCCATTATGAATATTTCCTTTGGTCTCCAATAAATGTTTTTGCATGTGAAAACCAAGTCTTCACATGGTATGCCTATTAAATGGAGCTTATAGAAGTAGTTTCCTCCGGTGATACAGAATGTGGAGTGCAAAGTACCTGTAATGAGTCTGATTTAACAGAAAATCACATGAAATATAATGTTTTATTACTGCTCGAGTTGGCAGAGTATCAGAAAGAAGGAGTTAAAAAGATGACACAGACCCACAGAGACAGAGACGGTGAATCAATAAGACAAACTGTGACCAAAGACCGTGCTATCTGTGCGCCACCTTATTATGAATGCAGACACAGATTCAAGCCATCTGTGGTTATAAGCTAAAGCTGTAGCTGTATGCTTCAGCTGATTGAGTCAGGAACACACCGAGGCATGAGGTTCTCCCATATAACCAGGACCTCCATGCTTTATGCAATGGGGTAAAGTGATTGACATCCCTGCAGCCATGATATCAGGGCCACAGTATTTAATTAAACACCAGCCAAATGTATGATTTACACCTATGAACCCAGAGGAATTAGCTCTATTATTGGCCATGAAGGACTGAAGGCGAGAAAAGCTAATGGACCTGATGATGAAGAAAAGAGGAAGCCAGACGCTTTACACTTTTTTGCCACATACTACAAATGCACTTTTCACCATAGGATACCCAGATTGGGACAGAATTGTCTATGTTCACATCAATAATCCTATAAAGTCTTTCTTGGCTGAGACTTCCGTTCCTTCACCTTTGAGTTGTGTTCAGACTGAAAATAGCATTGTGTTGAAATAAAATGCGATGGGCCATGTTGGTGTTGGCGTGTTGCTCCATGTAGCAGTGAGGAAGTGTAATCTCGCAATAAGTTTACAGGCTTTCCAGGTGTTAAAACACTGCACACCAGTATATACTATGAGACTGGATTGTATAACTCAACGCAAAGTAGCAACTGTTTTAGGTAATACTAATATCTGGTATTGTAATTACCTGATAATGAGACTGAATTGCCATGCTGATACACTTCAATAAAAACAATTTTAAAATTAGAAAATAGCTTTACCTTTTTGAATCTGTTGAGGCCAGCAGAGAAGGCTTAGCAGACCCTGACGGCCCGCCACTGCTAAAGTTTTTAAACCAAAATGTAATGTTGCAAGTGCAGTGTTTTGTTGTTGACGTTGGTGAAATGGTGAAAGTTGCACTAGGATGAACTCAACTCTTAATCACTTGCTGTGCCAATGCAGTGGCCACATAGGAATACATTAGGATATTGATACAGCACTGTTGTCAGTCTGAACATGGCATTGAGCTTGTGTGCTTTGTGTTGAACCGGCCGGCTGATCAGAGGAAGACAAACCCCATTACCATGTGAGCGGAGTACCATTTGAAAATCCACACTGGAGTACTGCACTTATACCCACACTTTTGTCACAGTTCTGTCTGGTGTCTTTCGTTGTGCAAAGTTTTTTCAGACAACTCCAACACAGGGACCAAGTCTCCCAGACTGAGAGTGACTCAGTGACAGAAAAAAAAGTTGTTTAAACTCGTTCTTATTTCAACATTGGAGACACCCAGAGAGTCTTCACTCCCGAACTCTCAGCATCTGTCATCTTTTTGCCTGAAGCCAAGAGCTTATCCTGCCTTTCTTAGAAGAGAGGGTGGAATCTGTATACACACACACACACACACACACACACACACACACACACACACATTCACCCCGAACTGTAGTATCCTGCAACTAAATTCAGTCACAAGTGGCCATTAAATTTAAACTGTTTTGGTGGGTGCAGAAACTAAAGTGATAGCGGCCCTCATGCAGTAATGTAGATATTCAACCTAGCAGCCATGTTTGTTGTTTCTCTGGTATCAGAGCAGAAACAGAACAGCGGCAGATTGTTGGTGGAGGCAAAGGTCCTTTCACAAGGGTTGATACAATGGCACGTGACAGTGAACTCCAGTCGAGCAACAATAACGACTGGTTCAGCCTTCTGAATTATTATATTGTCATTGTTGAACAGCTCTTTGACACATTTTTTTAAATGAAAGAATGTATTCTTTTTGCATTAATGTAAGGAATGTTAAGGTTAGAAAATGGAGAAATGGAGTACTTCACATAGACTTGTCACAAAACAACAATCTGAGTAGCAGAAAGAATGGAGAGGATTCAGCCAGCATGCATCTGCACTGTTTTCCCCCTTAGCTGCTAATTCAGCCCTAACACAGCCCGCCAGCACCACTTGTCCATCACTGGAGTACATAACGTAGAGTGTTTGTACAGCAGTTTAAGAGAAAGGTCAGAAATAGGAGGGATTTTCCATATTTTTTGAAGCACTTGACACTTGTCCAAATGAGATAGTTGCCAACATAAATGGCCTCAGGCGCCACCTGAAAGCTGTGCTTGGAAAAGTGTCTTCTCAGCTGTCAGTTGTAGATAAACTGTTTTCATCACAAAGACACAGAAGCTGAACACTTAGTTGATATCATAGTTGATATCTGACTAGTCCATTAGACTATAAATAAATTATACCAGTATTGTGTTACCATGAAGGGAAAGCTAGCTTCCTTCTTTATCCTCGTATATTGCATATCACTGTTTATTGGGCATATTTTTAATGGAAACCTAATGAGTGCAATTTAATTGTATGAAGCTATTTCTGTGACCCTGAAAGGATACACAGGCATTCAAATGAAACGATCGACGATTCCGCCAAGTGTGTGTGTCTGTGTGTGTGTGTGTGTGTGTGTGTGTGTATGTGTGTGTGTGTGTGTGTGTGTGTGTGTGTGTGTGTGTGTGTGTGTGTGTGTGTGTGTGTGTGTGGTTATTTTGCCGCTGTGCTAGGCTGTCCTGTCTTGTTGGCTCATTGGTTTTGTTTTAACTGCTTGTCCTTTTGGTTCTCGTCTGTCTTTAATTATGATTAAACACTGTTGCGATACATGCATGCACACACTAGTGTGTGTGTGTGTGTGTGTGTGTGTGTGTGTGTGTGTGTGTGTGTGTGTGTGTGTGTGTGTGTGCGTGGGCGTGTGTGTTACATTGTTGTAGTTTTGAGGTCATTGGTATACTTTAATAGATAAATAAAAGGAAAAATAACCTCCGCATCTCATTTGAGTATCTAAATTGCTGATGGTCAATAACTGTTGATCAACTAATTGATCAATTGACTAATCATTCAAGCAGAAGTGACTCTCACAACAACATGTGTTTCATAAACTGTTGGGATAATATACACTTTCAGATCTGAGGCCAAAGTCTTCTCTTGGATTGTCCTGATGTGTGTAATAACATTTTCACTTTATAGGATTCAGACGGAGCAGAATGTATGCTTACCGCCGGCAGCATATATCATTATTCAGAACATTACTTTCTGATGGCGGCCTAAAAAATTGCTTTTGCCTCTAACTGCTACATTAAATCAGTGAAAAGCTTTTAAGTTTTATTATTGGATTGAGCCATTATTTTTTCTTTTCACTCAGTTTAGGTTTGTTGTCTGATCTCTACACACTTACAAAAAAGGGATACGTCTTTTAATAAAACTACGAATGTTTAAAGGGCTTTCTCTCTTCAAAACATGTTAAATAGTGCTAATGAAAATATTGAACTTTGAATTTATTCCTTGAGGTTAGGTCCAAAGGTGTTCTCAAGTTAAAACATTTATTTCAGTTTTCAATTTTTCTATGAGCAAACAAGCTGCTACCAACACTGAGAACACGTCTCCCTCTATCCACAACGGTCTAGATCATTGTGTTCTTGCTTCAAACCAGAGTAACACACATCCCACTGTGGGTCACATCTCATCTACATCAACTTTATTGAGTTTTAGCTTCATTTACATATTGCTTCCTTTCGCCCAAATATGAAATCATACCTGCAAAACATCCCAAAGAAATTTTTTGTTCATAATAAGAGCTTGATACCATCTGACTCTCTGCCAGAGTTTATATTTTACTTTGATGTCTATCTCTCCAGGTACAAAACAGTGTGTTTCGAATCCAGTTATTCCACAGAGAGTAAAAGTGCCTCTTTTCTCAGATATCCAAGGCAGAGGAACGCGCCGTCAATCCTTTCCTTAAACCATTAATCATCCAAGCCCATGAACCCATTAAGGCTAAAATGACTCGTCAACTTCACTGATATTGTTGATCTAACGATCTCTTACAGCGTTCTTAAATTATGCGATACAGTTTAATGAAATGAAGCAAACAATCACCATAGGATATTTATTTGACACAAAACTGGATTTGATTTTTGGGAGAAAAAGCTATTATGAACCTTATTTATCACTTTTGAGGCTTTTATTTTTTTTGCCATTTTGTAATTAGCTTTCTGCGAACAAAATAAACTATTCTACTGGAAAGCTAAGAGCTCAATTAACTAAAAAAAACAATGGCTATCTATCATAACACAATGTGCAGTCACCATTTCAAGGTCCTGTGGTTATGTTTGTGATATAGATAAAACGTTTGTTTTGAAAGATTGCTGGTTTTGTTTGTCTGGTTTGGTTTAGATTGTGTCATTTTATCAGCACAGTTTGGTTGTAATTCATTATTTGTTGTGAATCCAAACATCTGAGCCTGGGCAGTGACTTAAATACCACAGAGTGATAAGCAACACCGTCCATACTGTTCTGTCCTCCAGCCCATATGAATGAGTAATGATGCTTCTTAAAATAGAGGTGAAAGAGTCCAACACTGGACACCTTTATCAGAGACACCAGTCTCTTTATGTGCCCAACTAAAATGAGCACAAAAGAGTGACAGAGTGCCGAAAAAAAGATAAGGTGCATTGTCACCATCTCTCCAATTTGCAGGCCCTGAGAATCAAACGAAGGCGGTGACTCTTATATCAAAGGTTTAAAACTGGAGTGGCGTTTTTATTTCTTTTCCCTGAACCTTATTTTATCTGCTCTGATCCCGACGGCGCAATTGCTTTCAAGTACAAAAGTGTCTCGTCCCTCACTCCACTGCCTCGCTTTCGTCAGATTATGTGTGTGCGCACGCCTCTACTGTATGCATCTCCAATCTCTGTTGTGCGTGTGTGTGTGTGTGGCTGTGTGTGTGTGTGTGTGTGTGTGTGTGTGTGTGTGTGTGTGTGTGTGTGTGTGCGCGCGCAAGAAGAGTATATATGTTACTAAGCTGTTTGTTTACAGGCCGCAATAGCCCATCCTCTGATTTGATAGACCGGTCATTACTGTAAGAATAAAGGGTCAACTGGGAGACTTTCTTTGGCGAAGGCACTGAAGTGTGAAGAGTAGAAGAAGGATGAACATTGCTTTGAAACTGCTAATACCTTCAGGGAAAAGAAAGTTAGAGAGTAAGAGAGAGAGAGCGGGTGTGATGAATCTGCATGGTTTAAAAACAGACTTGTCCTCAGGGTTAGTATGAGACACCATGCCTCTGGTCACAGGTGACATTTCATTGATTTGCAGCCAAGTTGGAGCTAAGTATGACATAGGTGAGGTAGCTTTACGTGATTGGACTTACAATATGACAGTGATAGTCTTTTTCCCACTGGGGGTTCATCTCTTCTCGAGGTCTACCAAACTTATTTGGGATTATTTTTGGATCTGGGCTCCTCGTTTTCATTTAGTTTCCATTCAATGGAGACCTTGGATACGTTGCATCCCTTGTGTGCTCAAGGGTCCACCTTGTTTGTTTCAGTCAGTAAATGTCGGTTTGTCTCACACGCAGGTTCACACAAACACACAGAGAGAAAAACAAACGTGTCCTCCTCTCTCCTCGAGGCAGGGACCTTGAGACGGCTGCTCCGAATGGCAGAAAAACAATGAAGCACTTCTCATCCTCCAGTGATGAGGCGTTGCCAGGCAGCAGGAGCATGACGTTGTTACCCGCCAGTAGTAGCTGATATAAAATAGGTATTTTTGTATTTGTCAGAGAGCTGCAGGACCTAACACAAGACCTGAAACACACACACACAAACACATATCGAGAGCCTGTCTCTCTGTCTGTGTGTGAGTGTACACAGAGTATCTAAATGTTGAGGCTTGGATGGCGGATCTCTCTGCCAACCGGCCCCAGAGTCTGACATCATTGCTTTTAATGACTGCTTCAATTCTTTTGCTCCTTTCAAACTCCAAGGATATGGATTTCAGGGTATAAGATAAATTGAGAGAGTAGTGGAGCGACACAGCAAGTAATGCAATCCTCTTATTTGAGGACATGTTGAATATCAGATAGGCATTATTCTTAAATATATATATGCTTTTTTATTGAGCTGGAGTGAATCATATATCTCTGTCTCCAGGGAAGTAGCTCCTATTAAGGACATTGAGGTCATGTCATATGTGGGTTTCTCTCGAAATTTGGGCAATTTAGAAATGCATGGAAGTGGTAGAATTTAAATTGAATATGTTTTTTTTTAATAACATATCTCAATATATCAAATATATGTTGTGTTATCCTTTGCCGTGTGGAGAATGCTACATTGATATTCATCAGTATTGAAACCAGCAAGTAGAATATACTCATTTTGAGTATATGATTTCACAGGTTAAAGATCCAATATATGAAACCATTTTTTGTGACTTGATTGAACCTTTTTTATCCATATGTGTTTTTTTCATATAGTTTAGATATTTTAATTTAATTGTATATGTATTTAATTATCTATTCTTATTTATATTTATATATGTTAGTATCTTCAGGATAATTACTGCGATGTCCGTAGCAGCAACTTTGAACTCCATAAAACTGGAATTGATCAGATTTGTGATCTTATTTACTCATACTCCAATCTTGTAATTTCTTGGTTTCTTTTTCAATTTTGCCAATTTCAAAATAGTTCTTGTCCAACTGCTTATGTGCTTGTGCATTGAAACAAGCCACGTATACACCATTCCTGTGGCTCTGTAAGACCAACAACATGGCTCAGTGCTTTAGGCACCATATTGTTTATCCTAATCACCATCACCATTCAAGTCGAGACTGATGCTAATGTCATTATTTTCACTGGAAAAATGTTGAAATGTTGAACTGATGATGGCACTAATTACAATTCAGAGTTATTACAATTCATACTAACTAGGACAAGAATGGCTGCACAAAATTTCTTGCCAATTTGTCCAATACTTTCGGTCAAAACGACAACTGTCAACCTCACGATGGCACTAGAGGATGAGTCAGGGGAGTCATCCTCTATACCATGATATACCATGATTTTCAGCAACTTTGAACTCCAAAGTTCAAAGTTGGTCAGTATGACCAACATACCATGATTTTTTTTACCAAATTTTATTCAATTTAATGTTACTCGTGACATGTTGTTTAGATATTTGGATCTCTGGACAAAGTGCTGGAGCGACTGTCATGAACATCCCAAGAGCAGAGCACACAAGCGTGGCTTGCTGTTGTATTGGTATCGTGTTGGCATTAGTATTGAAAATGTCACCCACCCGTCCTTAAATATTGAGATATATTGTTGGATACACATGGCCTCATCTGAATCTCGCCCTTAAACCAATCTTGTTTCAGGTATGCAGTATTTATCAGTCCAGTTTATTAATATATTTGGGCTGTCAGTTTCTCAATCAGTGCCCATGACCTCAGAGCAACAGCCTCAGTCACTCTTCTATAATCCTCCAATTCCTCGTTGTCTTCTTTTCTCTTCTGTGTTGCGTCCAGTTTTTTAATCTCACAGATCACTAATGTCACACATCTGTTATCGGCCTGTGCAGCAAAAACTAATTCAGCGGATTTGGAGTTGTTGCCTTTTTAGTTATAGTTCAATGGGGCAAAGACTCTCAAAGACACTAGAATGGAGCGATAAAGAGACCGGATGGAGAACCAGAGATGCCCAAACCGACAGACATCATGAAAAGTGGAAGAAAGGAAAGGATTATGTTAATATGTGCAAATTTGTGTTAATTCTCATTCTGAAGACTATAGTTCTCCAGTGTCACAGCACCAACTCAGAGCTGATTTGTGCAGCTATATCTCCCTCGCTTGTATCTCCTCACTACTGTCTCACCTGGTCTGAAGCTTTCTAAAAAATCAAAAACATCTGTTTTTCCACTCACCCATCTGTCACTTCCTCTGGGAATATTTATTAGGTTAATCGACCTCTCACTCAGAATTTATATGTTTCCTGATATGTTGTGGTGATGCAATTAAGGCCGACATTGTAAACACTGCAGTCGGGTGATGTCAGTGTCGGTAAACTCACAATCGAAGTCTGCAAATGTGACTTTTTCTACAATTTCTTTCATCAAAGGTTGTTGAATTTTATCAAAGCTTATTTGGTTCCCCTGAGGGACCACATACATAAATTAAGCAACCACATATCCTTATTTATGTTCCACGATTGGCCGTTGTATATGATTAGTTGTCACTGTTGCTGGCCTCACTTACTCACCTCACTTGACAGAAACAATTGCTACTCTTCTGGAGATCGAGCATATCGAGCAGTAAGTGATGGTTGGAAAATGTTCAATATCTCAAGAGGAAAACTTCATTTTTAGCTTAGAGTATACAATTACCCAGATAGATATATCTAAAGTAATCTGCTCTGTCATTTAGCCCTCAAACTGGCTTAATAACACTAAACCAGCCATAAACATGCTGTGTTTATGGCTGGTTTTATGTGAAGTGCTACAGTTTGTCAGACTTTATGATCTGTGCTTTGCTGATCAATATGAAGTTAAGTGTTTGTTGGACTACTTAAGTTTCAAACAATTTGGTGATGGCTTCTATTTCAGGTTTGATAAAGGTGATAGACTGATGGTTTTATATAACAATGGTTATCTACAGTTTAATACAAATAGTAATTCATTCATTGTGCGTTGTTAAATATACAAACTTTATTGGGATTACAAATGGATGTAGTTTGTGATTTGTGTTTCTTCAGAGTCTATTTTTGCATTCCCCGTGAGCTTGTTATTCCACAAATTCCTTATTAACACAGTTTCAAATGAGTGAAGCTTTGCCTAATTCCATTCCCGGCATCTTTTATGGGTTTTTGCTGTTATACTGTAGTTTGCTGGCAAATGGCAGGTTTTTATGTGTGCTACGATGCATGTTTTGAAAAATGTCGCATTTTTACCTTGTGGTTTTTCGTGACCTTATTTGTTTGAAACTATAATCTCATCCATCTGTTGTACGAATAGCTGCTCCAAAACAGTTTAACACCTTGTGAAGAGTAGTAGACTGGAATGTTGATACAAATACCTATTTCACATCAGAGGGTATCAATTAAATCATTGTTAATATCACAAATATTGATCGATTATGATATTGTTGACTGTAACATTGGTACCAGGACACATTGTGTATGTAATATCATACCCCTAATTTGTAATTGATGCCTCTTAGGACAGTTTATATCTCAAGATGTGATCAA
Organism: Clinocottus analis; assembly: GCF_023055335.1. Lineage (NCBI taxonomy): Eukaryota > Metazoa > Chordata > Actinopteri > Perciformes > Cottidae > Clinocottus > Clinocottus analis. The sequence continues at coordinate 7,717,445 of NW_027175821.1, forward strand.
GTTACACAGTTGTAAGCTTCAAACACTAAAGCTCACAGATAAACTACCTACACTTGTATTGTTTCCCTGTCTTCATAGAATTTTATTAATCTTGAACAGTAAAATTATATTATACACAAGACATATAGTGGTATTCAGCCTGCATTGTATGTGGGTATGTGTGTGTAGTTTATTTTATTTTTTTACAACAGAATGATCCAACAGCAAATCAGAAACATTTCACTTTGATTCTTAATTCAATTCTCGTCTCAGTGAACCATAGAAGAATCATACATCTGTAATCAAAGACAACATATTTTTCAAAACGAACGTTTTGAAAAATACTGCATTACAGGCTGTAAAATTGACCATTTACAGCCTACTAAAACAGAATTGTAAGCCAGGTCTTACAATTATAAAAATGTACTACAGTTGCACATATATCTTTAAAAAAAAAATAGCAAACCATTCACAGCCAAAGCTCAGCCATACTGGATGTAAGTAGTTGTGCATAAGCCTTTAATTTCCATTTCAAAGTAGGAAAAAGCATATAATGCCTTCTGCTAAAGCAATATCTGCTGAGGGAGCTGCTTTTGGTGATTAAAATGTCCTATTCCTTCGGACTTTTGAAACTTTTCCAGAATAAGATGTGATTACATACAGGGGTCATTGTGGTGTGACAAACTGAGCTGAGTTTCACTGTGTGATTGGATTTCTGGGCGACAGGTTCGAAGAAAAATACATGCATACTATACACACACACACACACACACACACACACACACACATGCACGCACACGCACGCACGTACAAACACACACACGCACACACACACGCAATACAAGAATGTTCACACAGCGCAGTAAAAAAACGTAACTGACTCACCAACAGCCCAAGGTGTCACTCAAAGTGTGATACGTACAATTTGTTCAGAGTGTAACCGTCAGTTTCTGTTAAAAATGTATCACACTGTTTTATTTGTTTCATTTAAAAGAGTTGGAGGGTGATTGATGGGGACAAAAACGGTGCTTGCCGAACACCATTATTAACAGAACTAAAATTACTATATTTTCTTCTATCTTTCCCCAGCAGCAGAGGACCATCTCATTATGTCCAACATTCTGAAACAGTAGTCGGTCCAGAAGATCACGCTCTCACTTCTAGTGTGCTGCTGACTGCCATGATCTATCAGAAACTCTGCACAAGGTCGAGTTCCCCGAACTGAGATGCATGACTTAACCTGCACTCATGATTTGGGGCAATTTTGTCTCAGACCTCTTTCAGAAAACAGCAATTTCTTCAATTCTACACAATCACTGGGACCTGGTGGGGAAAACAAATTAAAACATGTTTTTTGTTGAAAACCACCTTGCAAGGAAAAGCCCCGGCTAAAGAAGACAATACTAGCAATGAATCCACTAAATGCCTTCGAGACAGGTTAAGCTAGTGGTGAGGCCTGCTCAAAAATAATTTACTATGGATGACAAGGCAAAATACTTGGTTTCAGTGTCTTAAGGTTGGGAAAATACAGTACATTGTGTTCACTGCTGGACACATAGATCACACAGTAAGCACATGCATGATTAAAAGTTGCCTGAAAAGCTTTTTGAAGCTTGAGTGAGATCAGTGTTGTTGATCTTAGACTTTAATGATGCATTCTTCCAAGATTGTAAAATCCATGAGGGAACATGATTTTTAATTAATCTTATACTTTTTAAGTCATACTGCTCCACTGATGAACAAAAGAAGGGACGCAGAAAGATCTGCCATGACATATTTACAACATGAAGAGAACTCTTGCTGTGTGTCACGTGGTGAATAGCAACAGATATCAGATCAATATCAAATAAACGCGTGTATTTTGTGCTATAAACTTAAAAACTCGTCATGTAAAAGTGTTTCCTGATCAGCCAATGTATCATTTGGTACTTCATGTCCACACAAGTCCTGGCAGAATACAAATGTACTCGCTTCACAGAAACAATCAAATTTTAATCTCGAATCAATTTTAGACGCCTGAACATTCAGCACTCCAATGTACCGGTGTGACGGTAGTGCACAACCAAAAACTGTCTGGGACACTTTTTGAATGAGAAAAACCTTTTAGACAGCCTGGTGTTGTGTTCCTCCCTCTGTGACTCTGAGAAACCTTGACTCAAAGCTGTTCCTCTCTGCCGCACATCACCGACTCCCTCTGGACGCTGCCACCGCTCTGCTGTCACCACATGCTCTATTTCCCCTCCAAATGTGAATACTCTCAATCCCTCTGTCTTCCGTACCGCTTAGCGACAAGTGTTTTGCGTGTGCCTATGTGTGCATGCACATACAGTATTTTTGTACTCTTGTGTATGTGTTCTGCTTCTGGCTGCGTGCATGAATGGATGTGTTTCACTGTGTTCGCAATTTTCCTCTGCAATTAGATCGACTCCCACAGAATTCCATTAGTATCCATTTCAGTGGAGGGTTTTTTTCTGTTTCTGACATCTCCCCAAGTACTGTGTGTGTGTGTGTGTGTGTGTGTGTGTGTGTGTGTGTATGTGTGTGTGTGTGTGTGTGTGTGTGTGTGTGTGTGTGTGTGTGTGTGTGTGCTAAGTGAGACTGGAGCTCTCTCATGAGGAGCAGAGGGAACAGTGGGGACTGAATGTTGGACATTTTGGAGAGCTTCCAATCCGATACCTTTGCTTCTTTCCCCTCAGGCTTGGTTGACATTTCAATCTCCATCCTGGTGACCAATGCATAAAAGAAAAGGTCCTGCTGCAATTACAGGCAAGGTCAGTGCAGTGTGCCGTAATGTTAAGATGTTGAACGGAGGCTTTTATGGCATCCCTATCCTGTCATGCATAGACACACACACACACACACACACACACACACACACACACAAACACACACACACACACACACACACACACACAGTTATGCAGACAAAAGGGAAAGGTAATCTCCATTTCGTTCAAACAAAGACATTATTTCTGTCCCATATAAATACATTGCAGCGGCCAAAACCTTCTGTGAAATGACAAATGTAATGCAGCATGTTTTCTATGTCAGTCAGGATGTTTCCATACTTAATTTAATCCATTTAAAGCTATTTCAGTGAACTGGCATAGAAGCCAAGCATGTCATGAATTCAGCCTCCTGCTAATTGTTTAATTATAAAGCTTTACTCTGCCAGTCTAATAAATATGCAGAATTACATGTTCATTAATAACTTGTCAGTCAAGCAGAAGCGGCACCACGCAACCACAGACGGGTATGCTCATGCATGAACATGACCTAAAACAAACACATTGTTCATTGGTTCATCCACATTTAGTAGGGCTGCCCCCTTTTAGTTTATTACTCTACTCATTTTGTCTTTTAGACTTTGGTCTAAGATGGTTTATTTATTTAGTTGATAAGTGTTTTTTTTAATGTGTTTTCATCCTAATTGATTTATTTCTAAGAAACATATGAACATATCTCTGGTAAACAGAGAATCTTTGGGGAGAAACTTAGTTTTACATATTTTTCGATTATATCATCTAATTGATAAATTGGCGTAATTAGTTCATAATTATTTTTAGTCAACAAAGCATTTCTTTGGTCAAAGACATCCATAATCTCTGGCATGGTCATTAGCGTGCTTCTCGTTGTGCAAATGCCTTTTTACTCTCTAATCCTGCTAAAGTTTTACGTCCAGACAACTGAGGCAACATGAGCAACACCTCATTATAACTTCCTTTTTTTTTACCCCCATTCAATGCAACTCTTTGTACTCTATCTTTCTCTTTCTCTCTCTCCTTCTCAGGTCTTCTTATCCTCCACTTCATCTCCTCCCTCATTTTCTTCCTTAGATGCTCATTAAGAGCTTACCATGGACTCATGCCTGGCCAGAGACCCTTTCCAGTCAAACTGGAGGTAATCGTGCCTGTGAGGTGCAGTGGCCACAAACTACCACCAGGGGCCGGTAATCTGCCACAAAGAGCTTCTCTTTCCAAACCAAAAAAGTGTTATTTCAAAGCTCAAAATGCCCACATCATAAGGTGAACCCTTGTGTTTCATCAGCAGATGTCTTGACTGAATTAATAAGTTCGGAACTCCTTTACCGAACTGAAATCCGACTGTACTCGAGGTCACATGGGAGCGAGGAAGTTAGAAGGATGGAGCAGATGGCAGACAGATGGAGAAGGGAGGGCAGAGAGAAGCGACATAGAGAGAGAGAGAGAGAGGAGAGATGGCGAGATCTAGGGTGAATCCATCAGCATCTTCCTGTGAGGCGTGACAGAGCGCCGGACAGCTAGACGGATGCCTGTAGGTGTGCCCACTTAGGGCAGAGCAGCTGGCTATTCACTCCTCTGTATTTTTGCTGGATTCACCTGGATGCCTCATTGACACATATGCTGACACAGCACTGGTACCACACACTCATGCATCCACCCACCGCCAGTCAAGCACACACAAACATGCTTAAAAAGCCATAGCACAGAGCAGTGGGGCAGGCAGCCACAGCATTGTTCACGATAAGATTATTGTGATTATAATTCCAGTCATAATTAGCGATATCAAATGTAAGTTCATGCATCTGTAGCTGTTTCGAAACTCTCTGGAGCAAAGCCCACTTGTGAAACTTGGGTGAAGAGACAATGCTTATAATGCTGCGGTTGCTCAGCGGACTGGATGTCGAGGCAGAAAGAGACAGACGTAGATAAGTTGATGAAGAAGTTGAATGCGGAGCAGCTCCTGCCTAAGGGCTGTGAGCCAATATCCGTCACCGTGGCATTAATTATATTCTCTATTCGTTAGAGCATACCCTAAGGACCACAGTTATTAGACGCAGCCCAATTAGGCCTGCGGTGAGCTAACGATGCCGTGCCTGGGCGAGGGGCAGTGGGACGAATAAGGAAACCTAGAGGGTTGCAGCCGTGCCTCCATCAGCGCCTTTTCTGGGAGTGGGAGGAGTCGGAGCAGATGAGAAAGGATGATGTAAAGGGGAATGTAATCTTACAAGCTATATCCTCAAAGAAAACTAGTTTTGCTGTTATTCTCTTTGAATGTATGAGGCAAAAAAGTGAAGGGTGCATATTCTATGGTGTATTCATATGAAAGAAGAACCAAGTCAAAGGATGAAGAGGATACATTACAGCAAACCTATTTCCTACACTGGCACTGAAATCTGCACCAGAGAAAAACCTCTTCAGAGACAATTAGTTCAGTGGCTTATTTTAAAAAGGCTGATGTTGATATGATGGAAATGTATGTTGGACATGTATGCCACACACACACACACATACACACACACACACACACACACACACACACACACACACACACAAGCGATGTAGTTTGAAGTATGAGGATACAGGAGGGCTTACAGGACGAGATTAAACAATATCTTATTGTTTAAAGAAAACTGCTTGGGAAAAGTTACTGTCCCATGAAAGACAATGACATCTGCTATTGCTCAATTTTAAGGTCCCACAGGGACACAGTGGAAGTAAGACAGAGCCCAATTATTGAGGAGATAATAGCCAATCTGTATGATTTGGTGAACAGCTTTCAAATCCAGATGAGGGGAGATTTACCGACAGCGTTGCTAGTTGTGAAACTTTATAATTTCACATTTTATATTCAACTGTATTTGATGACAGTGTCAGGACAACACGAAAAATGTAAATTTGAAGCCCTCAGATTGAGCAGGATGTCCAGATCAATTCTGTGTTGCCCTGACGTTAGAGCCATATTGATTTTCCAGTAGCACACATCTTCCATTTCCTACGAAATATCTTGTCTCTCAGCTTTCTCTCTCTCTCTGTCATGACGACCATATGTGCTCCTGTCGAGCAAAGCAGATAGGCTGTTATGTTTGGAGGTGAAGTTAATCAATGTATCAGCACTTATTTGACACAGAGCCTGTTTCCCTATATCTTGTCTTTGGTTGATTTAACACATCGAGTGCTCTGTCAATGGGCCGGAGGGATGGCCCGCTGCAGCAACCTATGGCACCGCTTCTCTACCACCTCTGTGCATAAGCTGGAAGCTAAAAGGTGGAAGCAACACTGGATGTAATGTGATGTCAGCAAAAATAAATATGACACAAAAAAGCATGTACTGACAGAAAATGTATGTGTTCCTCCTCTCTTCCTCTGCTTTACATCCTGCAGCCTTCTCCAAGCTTCAAGACTTGAGAGTCTCTCTATACATGACAATAGTGCTCTCATTTCAAGGCTAAATAGACAGCCATATTCTATAATTGTTTCAGTCTGCTCACTGTCCATTACTGAATTAATAATTTCTCTCTTTCTCTCTCTTATCCCCCCTGGTCTAGAACTGTCTCTCCACTGTCTCTCCCTCCCTCTCGAACTATCTCTGTCTCTCTGAGGGTGAGCTGATGCAATAATATCGATGGCTCCCTGACGACAGTGCATCCACGGGCTGATTATGCACTTTTCCCTCCAATCTCTAATTCAGCTAATGATCCCGGGATTTTATATTTATTAGGCAGCACACCATCATTTATCATTTCCCAGCACCCCACATAAATAGTCATGTTGGCTTTGAGTAAATGAAAAGCAGGCACAGACAGACACTTACTGTCTAAAGGGTGTCTGGATGATGCCCACATATACTGTTTCAGACTCAAAGTAGGTATTTGTCTCACAAAATACTTATTTAATGTTCCTCGTCAAAGACCCACAGTGAACATACTAAATAGCTGTCTTCACATTACCTTGAACACGTGACTGACTGAAACGCACATCAACACATCTGGGCCCTTTGGATCGATAAAGGGCCGCACTCCACGGTGACAATTTACAAAGATGAAGTTAATTTGATGGTCACAGTGAGGACTGCTCCGTCTGTAAAAACAGTTGTGTAATGTCTTCTAGAGGAGCTTTGTCATGTCTGAGAAAATTACCGGTCATAACAGTTTGGTTTTGGGGAGGACATTTTTTTAACAAAAGGTTACAAACTTTGCGAGATGAGAGCATTTACCAGATAGCATAAAAGGAAGCCTTAGATTAAGTGGTGTTGTAGTCTAACCAACATACAGAATTAAAGGGGAATCGTTACCTATGCGTTAAAGTTAAACCAAAGCCTCACCACTGCATAAGAAGAAGAAATAGAAATAAATCCTGACCACGCTCCCAATGAACTACAGCCGCACCTGCTGAGACACTTGCTTCGTCCTTAGCTGGTGGTCACAATATCTAATCTATACATCAGCATTCCAAGGAAGCCCACTTTTGACATCCCTCCACCAGGACTTCCCACAAGTGATGACACAGTGCAGAGCGGCGGCCATTAGATAGCCAGTTGGGCTGGCTATTGGTCGCCCGGCTATGAATAGAAAGCAAGGAGAAACTCGTCTTACACACACACACAGTGGATGGGCGACTTTATTCTCTGCTCATGTAGACATTAGTCCACTATATCTTTACATTGAAAATAGGCCGAGTTGTTTGATGCTATATTAATATTCTGAATCCCGTAGAGAGAACCTTTAAAAATGTGCTATGTCTTGCTTCCCGCCGGTCTTCTGTCAGTGAGAGAAGGTTCCGAGAGTTATTCTTTATCCTTTCACTAAATATTGTATGTTGATCTTAAATTTATTATCATGAACCTGTGCAAAATACAAACATGCACACACTGAAGAAACACCAGTGGATCACAGATGGATTTGATATTGTGTTAGCTTTCAGTCGGCCCTGTGTTAATTGATCCCATTGATTATGTCGGGCTGATCTAGAGCCTGCAGGCTTTCCCACCCCATTCAGCTCACATCCGCACAAACCTCATATTCTTTTAGCCAACACACACATACTATACACACAGCATTTCACCAATTCAAAGTGCAGCATACAAATACATATTTCACAGGGCATGGGGTTTCTATTTATTTTACTCCTGCTGCATAATGGCCAAACACTGTTCTGAAATGATTGTAATGGGAATTCATGTTGTCTCAGCAAGTATGTGCTGCTCCATACATTCATTCATATGGCTGAGCAATTGTAATGCAATAAGGGGCTGGCCAGGAAATATGACATGTCAAATATAGTAACCTCAGAATCAGAAACAGCTTCATCACATCACTGCTGGACAGATTAGCCCTGCAGAAACCACAAAGCAGAGTTATGAGAGTGGTTATTGTCATGGCTAGTGTGACGTCTGCAGGTGAGGATCAATACTTGGATGTTCATGAGGTCTCAAGTTGGTCCAGTGATCATTACATGAATGACATTGATTTACTTTCGCATGGTTGATCATCACCTGGTGTTAGTTTATCTGTGTCCAGGATGAACCTCACAAAAGATGTATATACTAAAGGCTAGTAAGCAGACATGTATGAATGCACAAGATTGCGTGAGGATGTACGATTTTGTTATTATGCTCAAAAATAAAGTAATCAATCCACATGTTGCAGCCATTGCAGTAAAACGTACAAGTGGTCAAATGTAGCCAGTGGTGGTTAAATCTAACATTGCCAAGAATGTATTTGTGTTTGATTCTTGCTCAAAAATCTTTCCAGGTACTTTGATGCTTTGCATGTTCCATACAACTCTCCCCTTTCTCCCTCAATTTGACTCTCCAGCTCTAAACTGGAACACAGATTAAGAGGCAGGGAGATGTTGGAAATGAAATCTTTCGGATGCAGCCTGCTGTGATATTGCAAAAACTCCTGCTGTCCTCACGTCTATACACACGCACACACACACACACACACACACACACACACACACACACACACACATATGTTACCTGTACAATATTTATTCGATACACACAAACACACAAGACAGATTCATTTGTTGATGGATGTTTGTGTGACTGGGGTGCCTCTTCCGCTTCCTTTGTAAGTCAGTGTGATAGACAGAGCGAGTCTCGCTCAGCTCTAATTTAAATGAAAAAGATCCCCGCAGAATTTCACTTGAGTTCTCCCACTGCACTGTGATTGTATTCCACAGTTTAGGTAGCAGAAGAACACAGTGCTGCTCCATCATTTGGTCCCCTGTTATATTTTCTACAGCAGATGAATAAGGGTCATAAAAGGTCTCGGCCAGTTTGTAAAGTGTTTTGCTATTTTTCATGCTGAAGAAATAAAGAAGAAAAGAAAGAAGAGAGGACAGAGGCAAGGACCTTTCAATCATAAAAATACAGTATAATTTAGGATCCAGATCCAGATTAAACAAGGAGGTAATAAGGGACCTGGCTGGACTACTGATTTAAGTGGACCAGATTTATTCCCCAACAATATAATCCAGACCTGGATTTTTATGTATTTTGTCATGGCTGGCCGGAGAAGAGCCATGTTCAGAGATTTTGCCTAATGAGCTCACCCATGTGAAGTGCAAAGCAGGATCATATTCATTCTTAATGAGGGCATTAGAAGTTTAATTTGTGAAGAATATGGAGCATTTGTGATTAACTGGCCAAATTAATAGCAAGTGGCACATTTAAACTTTGCTGGGCTCAGTCTGCCCCTCTTCCTGTAACATAGATGCAATGAGAAGGAACTCTGAATTTATAGAACTATAACATAATGTGTAGAAAAGAAAAGTACAAGTCTAAGGTTAAATGATTAAGCCAACACGATTCTTTTTATTGTTAATAAACCACATGAGAAGTGAAAGCAGTAAAAAATTAAAAAATTAAAAAAACATAGCTGGCCCCTGTTTTTGTCATACGCTACTCAAACAAGAGGAAATGGTGCTATTTTTAGCAGACGGGTGTTGCACAGCAGCAGAATAGTGTACGTGTAACTGATTAAAAACAAAAGCCCTGCATGTGTGACTGACTCAACTAAAGTCCTTGTGTTAACATTATGGAACAAATCTCTGATATTATGTTGTAAAGCGCTTTGAGTGGTCACATAGATGAGAAACGCACGATATAAATAGAGTCCATTTACACCGATAGGTTTGGTTCTCCAAAGGTCTAACAACCTAACGTCATAAGAACAACTATCAAAACAAAAATACTCATTCAGTCCATTTTACAACTGCTATGAATAATCACAAATTCCCTTATCTGGAAAAATGTGGTGTGGAAAATGAACGGAAACATTTGCCACAGTGAAGGAGGCAGCAAGGGGGTCCAGGAATAATATTATTATTATCACCCCACCCCACAGAATAAATTGTTGAATTATTCAATAGTTCAAAGCAATAACTCTCTGTCAGCCTTTGAACCTGCCCAGCAACACCTTAAGCTTTATCTAACAACATACTTTGTGTCTGACTTTGCAGCAATCTTTGTTGTTTGAATGTTGTTGTGGGGTAATACCTTCAGATGTGTTACGCAATACATGTGATCAATATATATTTAAAAATATATATTTATATATCTGTACAATATCCTCTATTTTCCATAGATCATAGTCATAGTTTTTGTTTTTTTTCCAGTGCAGAATATTTCTCCTGAAATACAGCTGAGGAACCTTGATGAATTCAGTTTCAAAGCTGGAAATAGCATATAATTTGTTTTGTGCAACACTTTTTTTCCCAAACCTACGCGTTTCTCTGCATGCTGATATTACCAGCAGGGGAAGGCCATGTTCCATCAGACGCTTAATTAAAGAGCCTTTTCTATTATTGACAGCCTTTGCATTTAAAAAGGCCTTCAGTTGCATGCAAATACATTTATCTTCTGTGGAGGACACAGATGTTTTATGCCTCATCTCACGCTCTCTCTCTCTCTCATTGCTTCTTCCATTCTTATTTATATGTTCAAAATGTAATTATTGTGACGCTGTGTCATGCAGAGGAAATAAATAATACATAAATAAATCTTTGTGCTATAAAACTGCTCTTGGTGGATCAACATGGAATTCATTCCCAGTCTTTTCTTGACTTACTCGTCAGATCAGTTGAATACAAACAATTCTGCTGCACTGGTTCCAAAAGCTGTCACACACTAATTCAGTACGTATACGCACGCGAGCGTGAGTGAATGCAAGCTTGCATGTATGCTTCCCTGTGAGTCACGTTCCTTTGTGGTAAACCATGAGAGGACAGCTTAACGCATCGTTGCACTTTGACAGAAATTCTCCAGAGCCTACACTATCACGCTCACACTCACACAGTCATGCAACTCACACACAAACACACACACACACACACACACACACACACATCAGTCTTTTCGTTAAGACTTACAGCGATGCACTCAGTCACTGAACCTGTAACAGTCGGCCAAATTCAATCATTGACCCTAGTTGAGTTGGTCAAGCGATTGCGATTGCGGAGCGTCAGTAACCCAGGAGAACTATCCACATCTCAGTCGTCCGCACTACATGGGACACTCTCTATTCCTCGCCACGATCTCCTGTTAGACTAAAAATCAATCCCCCAATGGAGCAGCAGCCCATTTGTCCTTGGCTTGACAGAAGCTTGGGTCAATAAAGGCACTGCATCAGTACTCCCTCATTGGGCCTCCCAGCAAAGCCTCTGCTTGGCACAGCAATACTGACTGCCATCTATGATAGATGGCACAGGCATGTGAATGGACTCACTGGAGCAAGTCTCAGCGACTGACACATTTTGTTGCTTCTCACACTTTTATCTCATGGTTTTGAAATGGTAAAATGACAGAAACGTTCAATGCCTTCTAGATACCATAGAAGATAACAACACTTTTTTTTTCCCCACCAGTGTTCTAGTTTAAATTGAGGTACCGGGGTCAGACATTCTATGGAAATGGTTGTTTTATGACTTTTCTATCTCTTCTTTCACTGCCAATCACAAGTTAGTAAGATGTATTTTTAAATGGTGTCTGTCAGTCCTCCACAGTTCAGCACATGGGAGAAGTTTCCCTTCAGGGCTTTCTGCCAAAAAGTGTTTTAACGCAAACCACAATCTTTAACTTATGATACCCAAGTGGGTGTGTTGCCTGAAGGTAAGGGTGGATTGGATGCGTTGCTAGATTTGGTCCCACATGTTGTCCCCCTCAAGATGACTCACTTTGAGGATTTCTGACTATTCCCCAATGTCAAGTCAAAATTTGAATTTGTCCAAAGCTGTGGTTTTTGACAAGTAGCTGCCAAGCTAAGCTAATAACCATGAGCCTCAGCTGTACTTTGGGTTGAGTTCTAATTGGCAAATAGTAGCCTGCTGAAATAATATGAATAATACAAACATAAGGATGATAGCATTGTCATCTCTTATACATTCTTGAAGCATAATTTAAAGGTCACCTATGTAAATGTCCAACTCAGTTTTTGTGCATCAATCATCCATAAAAAAAACATCTTTGTTTTTATCTTACTACACAGAATATATCCGGTTCCTTGTGAAAAGATGCTGACAGATTTTACTCATGAGAAGAGTTGTTTCTAATAACCCTTGAACTCTCCACATACTGTGCACACAACTAGAGGATATTTACATCTGGGCCTCTGAACTCCATCTCCTCTTCCACGCTGCGCCGAGTCTCTTGGACTCAACTATCGGAGGCGAATGTGGAGCAGACGACGTTGGCAAATTAATTTTTGGTGTGTTAATAAAAGACAGCTTAGCCTGACTAAGAGGAACATAATTACAAAATTCCTTTAATTTACTTGATTGCCCCTTGGATGAACATGGGATTTCCTAATTAACCTGCTGCAGCCCACTTCCCTCAATACCAATAATGAGCAGACGAGTGAATGCAATCACCCTGACCCTATTATTATTTGTCATGAATAAATGTATGTGTCACAATTATTATCAATTACATGTTCTGCAATTATGCATATCCATGCAGCTCCCCTGCTATTAGCTCTTTCCTGAATTGCTCATTTAAAAAAACGACAGCTCGGCTAGCAGGCAACAGTCTCCTCACTAACGCGCACCACATTCACAAACAAGAACACTTCCTACACAGAGTGGAGTTTTCAAGATGATGTCAAAACAAGACTTTAACTGTTCAAACAATATAACTAATGTACACTGCGTGTATTCACTTCACCACAGTGGGACAGACCCAGTTGTCAGAGTCACTTCCTCCTCTCATAACTTTGCATCACGTGGCTAAAGATCTCAGCTACTTCCTCTTTTGCTACGTTTCAATACTGACGACACTATTTACTTTCCATCACACCCTCAGCAGACAAGCGTTGCCCCGTGTGTGGAGCAGCGTTAACACTTCATGCGACACTTGATCAAGATTTGGACATTTCAACGATCATGGATGGAGACGTGTTGTCTTTGTCGTCTTTCTCATCGTTATCATCCTCAGGAGCAACAGGAAGACAGGACGATACATCACCAAAGAACGACAGCAGCCTCATTCAGATTCAACAGGATCACAAATCAAGTGAAGAAGTATGGTATGTATGTTTCCCATTTCTACATTACGAGGTGAACACAAAAACAGGAACATATCATAGAACAATTGATAACAATTTAATCTAACAACTCCACCAACTGCCGCCATCAACACCTCTCTGACTGAGCGTGAACCAATGTTAAACATCGTAGAGCAAGTATGAAGTAGCATTTATTGTAGGGATATTGTGTTTTACAGGGTTTTCAGCACTAATAAAGATTATGTAATGCCATCATCTGTTACATATGTATTCAATTCTAGAAACAGAAACACATTATGGATTAAATATGTTTCATAAATTCAATGAGAGGAGGAATAAAGAGTGAATGCGGAGTTTCCTATGACGTCATGAGATCATTTCATCATTTTACAACACTGATACTCATCACATTGTAAAAAATACAGAAATGATTAGTCTGCCTTAAAATAACCACGTTGAAATAGTGAAACTGCACACTTCTCTCCTCTGTAAGAGGATCCATCTGACTGTGGTCATCGACCAGTAACGCAGGCTGATCTATTGTGATATTTCTCAGGTTTGCCACCAACAAGCAGGCTCTCTCTCTTTATCATATGCCGGGACAGAGAATTATCACATCGCTGCTGGAAGCAGTCGCATTTTGGTGTCATTCCAAATCGACATACAATTGAAAACTTTGCGAAACTGGGTCAGACAATGTGCATCGGCTGTCAGAGAAGCTGAAAAAGAAAAGGCTGTGGATCAGAGCGACATGGAGCATTGTGTGGTCCCAATAGGATGGCTGAATACACAGACTGGATTTCCAAGGCAGGCTGGTGGGCATGCATATGTGAGCATTTTGTAGTCAAACTGGCCACATCAAAAAAAAAAAAAAGGCTCCATTTTGTGTGCTTCATTTCAGCTTCTCGCTTCACACACTTCCCAAACTGCAGACCTGTAGGTTCCGTGTGGCTAATTTTCTCGTTAGTGTCCATTGTTCCTGCCTTGTTGAACTGGATGACAGGTGGTACAGAGTGCTGATTTGGACAAATCGTTTCACTCTTGGTTAACTTTTCTATTATGTACTTTTTAATTGTCTAATGGGATGTAGCTTTCACACAAATCACACAGAGGCAATGTATCTTAATATAGCACTTCATTGTAATGTAACCTTGTTTTAGGATATTATCTTTTCTGAAAAGTCTTTTTTCTTCAGGAAATAAGGAAAATCCCTTTGTTCTGAACATGATAACACATTTTTTAGCATTATCCTGAACAGGCTTATACGCTAAAAGCCCCTAAATATGCCAATTCCCATATAATTAGATAAGAAGATTGGTACAACTGGCAAACCTTTTCATACAAAATATGAACCTACAGCCAGCAGGTTGTTAGTTTAAAATCTAAAATTTGCTGATAGAAAGAGCAAGTTTAGCTCTTTCCAGCTGTTTCATGTCTTTGTAAGAAACTAGTGTCAATCTTCTCAATTGACTCTTTGCACAACACGCACACTTATTTGTTTCATTCTTTCAGCATCAGAGAACAATGAATGTCTAATCTTTTATTTCAATTATCCCAGATTAGAGCTCTCCAACCCAGTCCCGCAGTGTGTGTCTGTTCTGGCCTACACGCTCCAACATTGTGACCATGCACACACAACCAAAGAAAGGACAGCAGATTGATGAAGGATGTTGTGTCTTCTCCCAGGAAAAATGTTGTTTTACTGTGTGAAAATAAAGATATAGTTGGCAGAGGCAGAAGATCTTTTACATATTTAGTAGCTACATTAACAACACGTAGAATTATGTCAACAACGCCTTTCCCAGCAACAAAGTATACAATCGAATGTGTCTACAGCGAATTACCACTCATTCCTTGCAAGCATCTTTTTTCACATGTGCAGGAGAAAGTGCTTTATTTTTAAAACAGAGCTTACTTTGAGCGGACAGAACGCAGCGGCGAGGCCATTGTCGCCTCAATCCAGAGTTGCCAGATTTGAACCCATTGTAGATCAATATTTTTACACATTTGTTGCAACAAACCAAGTCCAATCAATTTCCATCTTTGTCAGTAACAACTGGAATGGGAGGTGATCACAGATTGTGGTTCTTTGTCGTACTTCGCTCTCTGAGGCTACAGCAGTGTGAAGGAGCCCGAGGGGCTACATTCAGATTCGTGTGTTCTTCCATAGCTGGCAGATCCCCCCGGGCTTAAGATCTCCTCTACATCTCTGTCAGCTATGCCTTAGAGACAAGACCTCACAGCAGGGCTGGTGATAGGGAAACTAGTTTCACGATTAATCTTTGCAAATAGTGGTTTAATAGAAATCACCATTTTGCAGGGGTCCTCGGCCATTTTTTTCCCAGCATCGATATGCAAAGACATCTAATAGTAAACAGAGATTCTGATTGGCTAGTATACAGATGAATGCACCCACCTGTGTATGTGTGTGTGTGTGTGTGTCGGAGTTTCTTAAAGTGCATAATGTGACTGCATGACTGTGTGTGTGTGTGGGTGTGCATAATAGCTCCCATTCAATTCTCCGTAAGTGCACTCTGTGCGAGTGGGTGTTCAAAAGTACTCTGACGTTCTTTTGTGCGCACACGCGTTTGTTTATTAATGGAAATCCTCTGCTAATGTTCTTCATCATGACTTTATTTATGGAACATTTTCTCTGTAACTGTGTCTGTGTGTTGGTGTGTGATGCAGGACAGAGGATGTGAGTACCGTGGGTGGCAGCAGGCTGCTGTCCACTGAGGAGCAGGTCACTCTGATCACTGAGAGCATGACTGTCACCTCTGCTGACCAGGAGAAACTGCTGCTGCTCAACAAGAACACTGAGCTCCGCCGAGTCAACAAAGAGGTACAACATCAAACCAGTGCCGATTCTCTACAAAACCACATTTGTATTGCTGATGTTGGCAATTACATCACTTCCCTGAAAACCAGAGGAGGACTGTGGGCGTTGTGTGAAAAACGCCGCTAAGCTCTGAAGAATCATCATTAAACTTGCACAACCTTTGCTTCTTGATTGGATGGGGCTTAATACAAAGAAAAAAAGGGAAAGAACACATGATTCTCTCAACTGTGATGTATCTAGAGTGTTTTATGTAGTGTCTCGCCTCACTGATCTAAATCTACTGCCCGATGCCCACTTTGTTATCAGGACTGACGGGACAATGAACACAGACTCCTGCCATCAATGGCTGCGGTGGCACTGATGATAATGTGATGATGGTGATGTTGTGTTACAGCTGATGAAGCTGAATGAGGACTGGGACCAGGTGTATCGCAGCGCTACGCTCGGTCTCCAGCACAGATCGGAGGCATTGGAGCTGGAGAACACCGCTGTCAAACAGCTCAACAGCAGACTGCTGCTCAAAGTCGAGCACCTGCAGGTAAACACACAACAGCACTTCAGTTGTAGATATAGAAGACATGGGTGTGATACCTAAATGGTGAGTCATGGCTTAGGAGGTATTGATGATGGAAGATAATAGATGTGGTGTATGTGTGTGCAGAGGGCAAAGGAGTACTATGAGCAGGCGTTGATGCTGGAGCTGAAGAAGAACCAGGAGCTGTATGAATACATCAGGTTGATGGAAAGCAGGATGCACCACCCAGAGAGACACTGCACACCTGACAAACAGGTATCATACTTGTCAGTGGAAAATGTTCTCATGAGTTGAGACTTGTACATTGTGAATGATTTGTTCTTCTATCTTTACTGTAGGGCGGCTTTAATGTTGTGATACGCGGCACTGTGACGGAGCCCACCACTAATCCTCCAGTAGGTCTCGATTTGTCATCCAGTCACGTCTCTGGATGCAACCCCTCATCCTCCTTTTTCACAGCGTCTTCCAACCCAGAGGCTGGGCAGCAGGGAACAAGCCAAAGTGGAGGTACCCCAGTGGGAGCACTGGGAGACTCCCAGCGAGAAGTGCAGGATCTAAAAGAGCAGCTTGAGGCACTGCATTGTCAGGTAGGCTGCTCTCTCCGGCTCGGCATCAAAAGACGTTCTCATTTGTGATGTGATGAGAGCAAAACTGAAGTCAGCTCACTGTTGCCAGGGAAATATTTGCTTAACGCTTAAGCTTGAATTACACGGTAAAGTGCACCATCAAGTGGTGGCTTGGCGCTGTTTCTCACAGGAAAACAAGAAGTATCTGCAGAAGATCCGGCTTTGATATTGGCTCACTGCCATATTGATGTTTTGTGTCAGCAGACCCAGATACATGAGGCAGAATATCAGACTAAGCATACAGACCACAAACACACACTCCAGGAGAACCGGAGGCTGAGGAAGAAAAGGGAGGAGATGCACCAACAGGTGGCACTACTGCAAGAGCAGGTAGTGTTGTCCAGTTCACATTTACACAAATGCACCTTCTGCCAAAAGCACATACACATGCACATTCATACTCAATGAAACATCTTGTAAACATGACTGTGGTATGATCGTGAATACAATACATGATGATGCACCACGTTATTGCTGATTCCTGAATTTCTTTAGGCGTGTTTTTACGATAGAATCTCATGATTTTCGATGATTTTTGTTTCCTGTCTCTGGTTATGACATTGCGACAGCTCAAGGTTTATGAGGATGACTTCCGCCGGGAGCGGTCGGACAAACAGATGCTGCAGCGGCTGTTGATGAAGAAAGCGCCTCCAAACAAGGACCCTGTGCTCGTCCACCGCTGCAATAACGAGCAGCAGCCACCAGGGGGAGACAAGAGGACACAAAGTGGAGAGAAAAGAAAGCAGCACCACCCACTCTGCCCAAAGCACACACACAGGGACAAAGACCAGACTGAAGGTCGGAGATGAATTCAACGGTCAAAATGTAGCCTTCAATTTTTAGTTGTCCTTAATACTCACTGACAGAACTTGTATCTGATTAATAACAAATTCTGTTTATGTTAATGGTAATAACCCAACAGGAGCAAATCTGAGTTCAAATAAATTGTTCTTTTAGGGTTCTGCTTTCTGCCCGTCATAATAAATATAGTGTTTTACTGTACAATCTTTACCATAACAGTTGCCAAGTTACCCATTTGTATATATCATTAATATATTTTATATATGTTTTTTAATATATCTCTTTCCAATATACAGTATATTTTTCTTCATTTTTGTTTACTCTGACTTTGATTACTATCAAAGATATACAAAACAATATTAATACATTCAAAATAATAGAAAATAAATCATAATAACCGTTATAAACTGGTGGTTTGTTATTGCTTCAAGGTCTCTCTGTCAGAGGAGGTTATCCAGCCTATTACAAAAAGCAGGTTTATCATGTCTTCCTTATGTTATTCATTACTTAGAAGTCTGAAAATAATGCTGCTGTTTCCTGTTCACTGGTCCATGTCATAACTAAAACTATTGACACATATCATCACACAATAGAGATGGCCAGCATGTAATCAGGGGTTTGCCTTTAAATAAGTCTCTCAACATTGACAGAAAGTTCCTTCATATTGTGTCCTTTAATACAAAAGTATTAAAGGACACAATATGAAGCGCATTTCATGAAGCGGTCTATAAAAAGAAATCTATCAATTTCATATAATTAGTTGTAAATGTGTATCATGCGTCAGAAACTAGACGACTAAATAAATCCATGAGGACACCAAGAGGTTGCATTATATGTTTCTGGTCACTGTGATGGAAGTTATATTGTGGACGCTGCTGTTTCTTCACCACACACACAGACAACGATCTGCGTCCACAAACATGATTCTCACACAGTTTTCAGAACTAGAAGTTGATAACTTGTTTGTATATGTTGCTAAGTATTTACCTTCTTCCCTATTTATTCATCCAAATGTAAGCGCCTAATAATTATCATGTATAAATCACTCACTTTTTCACTATTTTGGTACACTTGTTATATAACTCTGAGATATTAGGTTGAGGGTACTGCATTTTTCTAGTTTCTATTTATATTGCAGTGGGTCCAAAGAAAAAAATGGTAATATCTTGATAAAAAATATATATATTTATGTTTTTTTCAACATTCATGCAGGATGACACATTGTTTGTCTACTGATATTCTTAAAGACAAACAGAAAACATTAATAACAATGTTGGTATAATATCTGGAACAATAATAAATGAATAAAAACTAAACAAAAAGGGATCTGGCTATAAAATCTTTCATTAATTTTACTGGTGCTTGTTTGGATTTTCCCATCTGACATTACATTTTCTATTCCATTGTAAACACTCGCAAAAACACACCCACCAACATTAAAGGTCTCTTTGTATCATGATCCGTCATCATTCATTCACTTCCTGACCAGGAAGTAAAAATGTTTTTCTAAGAATTTTTGTTTTTAAATGACCGAGTAACAGACAGAGATAACACAAGATTGATACGTAATTCCCAGAAAGAAAATGTGTCATGTTTTTAATGTCCCTTCAGGCCATGGGTTTTACCCTTCAGGAACACAAGACACCATGTATTGTATATTAATTGTAAGATGCTGACAAATGAAGGGGAGTTTCCAGCAGGTGCAACAGTATTAAATCGTTGGCACAGAGGAGCTTGTCAGAAACGTCTCAAGAGAGAAGACTGAACACCAGGAAGGTATGGAGACAGTAGAAAGACACTGAAAAAGTTATAGTTAACACCGATAAGTGTAGTAACTTTGTGTGTGTGTGTGTGTGTGTGTGTGTGTGTGTGTGTGTGTGTGTGTGTGTGTGTCTCCAAGGTATCAGCTGTAAAACTGTCAAAAAAAGATGACTGCTTCCACAACTAAACTGCAGGAGATCTACAGCCAGCAGGGCTTCTTGTCTGCGCTGCCTGTGTTGAAGGAGACTGAGCTGATTGAGGCCAAGCGGGCCTTTTCTGAGCTGGAGAAGGAATTCGGTAAGTAGCACTGGACGAATTTATCTGCTACATTTTGTTGTACAAAGTTAGGAAAGCAATGTTTAAGTCCAGCCTGATGTAGCCTCGCACATAAAAGAGGGACCCAAGTGTCTTCCACTATGTGAAGCAGAGTTTATTCCTAAAACACTGGTATCGGATCATCACTGGATATCTTACCATACCCAAAACCCAAGTATCGGCACTAATAAGTTGATTCATTGCTTGTTGAAGAAAGAGGATGTATAATTAAGTGAAAAAAGATCATATTAATTGTACGACCATACGTAGAAATCAGGATTGTTGTTTGGTGTACTATATAGATTACAAGTCTAATTTGTAATCCTCAAAATGTATGTTTGTGTGCTGTTTCTTGTTCAGAGTGTATCCATTTTTGTTCTCTTTTTAACATAAAACAAAATTAAATATGGTAATTTATAGTGTTGCACTATTTGTCAGTGAATTGGTTTTCTGTGTGTGTTTCCAGGAGAGGAGTACACCCAGTACAGCCTCCACAACGTTCACCTTCAGTATCCCTGGGTGAGGAACCTAACCAAACACCCTCAAATCATACAAGTGGTCAAAGCCATCCTGGGTCCTGACATCATCCTGCTGGACTCCCGCTTCATTTGTAAATACCCAACACTCAAACCCGACATCCAGGAGAATGAAGAGGGAGAAATCAAAACTGCTCTTCCATACGTGGCCTGGCACCAGGACATGAGGTAAAGTCACACACTGAAAACACTGGGAGGTCTTATTTAGTTGTGTTTAGTTTTCTTTAATTGTGATCGTTTGGTTCACAGGTATTGGGGTATTGCCGGTGGTCCTGTTCTCTCGGTGTGGCTCGCTTTGGATGACTCACTGCAAGAGAACGGTGCCCTTCAGGTCATCCCAGGTACCTCGGCTACTCATTTCTCATTCTCTTGCCCTGGTTAATTCTTTTCATGCTTCTGATTGCTGTAATTATTCAAATTGCTTCAATATTATAATAAAAGATATTAATTTACTTCCCGCAATACATGTAGCTGTGTAACTGTGTTGACTGTTTTCCAGTTAAATGAGGATACAGCTGAAGTCATTGTTTTTGGGGCCAATAAAGAAAGACAGTTCTTACCTCAATAGTCTCACCGTAAAGAGTCAGAACCGAGCTCTAAAACCTGCTGTTACCCTGGAATCACACATCTCAGTAGAATAGCTAAGACTTTGCATAATGCTTACAACCTTCTAATTCTAGAACATACATTATTAGTGTGTATAATGAGTTTGTTTTATTGTTTTTACTCTCTGTGCTTTTGATTTTTTTTAAATTGTTTGTATTGTTTTACTATGTGTTTGTGTTTGATTGCTTTTATTATTTTTTTATCTTCATTATCTTTTTCCTGTATCATCTTTAAAGCACTTTGGGTTGTTTTCAGGTTTAAAATATGGTTTTTAAATACATTCAACTTACCCTGATGAGACCAGCATGAATAGCTTTTTTAAAAAAAAATAAACAACCTGCTCTATAATGTGGAACCTCTCACCTTTGCGCCTTGTAGGTAGCCACTGCGCGGGCATGTTGCCCCATCACCCAGCGACCCGCCCTGGAAACATGCTGTCGGTCAATCAGGAGATCTCAGAGGAGCTGGTGCTGGCGGATGAAGCTGTGTTATGCCCTCTGTTAGCTGGGCAGATGTCTGTGAGTGGATTCCCTGTTTGTTAATTAAGGATGACAGAGTTATGAATAGTTTGAGTTAAAGACCAGTTGGATTAATTAGGATTTGTTTTTGATAGATTCATGATGGACTTCTTGTCCATGCCAGTGATGCCAACACGTCTCAGAGGAGGCGATGTGGATTTGTCATCCGTTATGTTTCCACATGTGCATATCCAATACAGGTCAGACTAAGATTCATGTATTGGTATATCCCATACAGATTATAATTTTAAAATGTTATGTTGATCCTGTTTTCTTTCTTTTTTTTGCGGTAGGATCCTGATCGTCCCAGGAAATTTGCAGCAACAGTGTTGGTCTGTGGCACGGATCAGTTCAATCATTTCTCCGACAAAACCACATGAATATGTCTTTGGTTCTACAAAAGTAGATACTTGTACGCCTTCCTGGAATATTTCATACTGAGACCAAATGTCTAGTATATGGTATGTGTATGAATGATGTTGTTTATCAAAAATTAGTGCATATTTCTATACTGGTTTGAACTTAATTGTATAGTAATGAAATGTTGCAACTGTTATTGGATTATTATTTAATAAAATATGGTTTTAATGTTAAGAATGTGTCAACATTATATTGTGTCATATAAACATTAAACTGGATTGTTTTAAACTTCTAACGATACTCCAAAAAATAATTAAATTTAGCATTAAAGCATTGAAGCATTAGCATAAATTAGCATTCAATCAAAAATCCTTTAAAAAATAATAAAAAGTATTGATAAATATTCAAAAAAAATATAAGTTCATGAACTGAATTTAATATATTCTATATTAAATCATACTTCAATGGCACAAGGCTGTGTATTACATATTTTTTTAACCACAAATGACAATAATTTACAAATGGGGAATCCGACATTTAGAAAAAGTATGAAAGCCAATTATGAAACATATAATCGTCAAACTTTTTAATCAAGAATAAAACATGTATAACTGTGTTTATTAATTGCATACTAATTAATGACTAATGAGTGTTCATGTTGGAACAAATGTTTTTATAAATGATGAGTTAAGTGTACTCATGCTTAACTAATGCAAATTTAAAAAAATCAAAGGTAATTTAAGGATTTAAGACTCAGTTTGTCTTTTTGCAAGAACAATTAAGAATAAGTGTTCTTGTTTAACAGTAATTAATGGATTTTTGTGAATTATATTTCATACAAGATTTTACAAACAAAGAATACACGTTTTAACAACACCAGAAGCAACACCCATGTTACTGTAGACACTTAAACCATTTCAAAGATTGTTTGACAAGCAAAAGGAAAACCAGTAAGAAAGGCAGATATCTTAATCACCATGTAAAGTGTTTCTGTCAGGGTTTAATGTTCCTTCCCGTGAGCTCCTGCTTGGCTAACATGCGGGTAGCAGTCCCGTGGATCTCAGCCTGGACAATGCAATGAAATTTAAAAACAGGCCTTCAGAGACAGATGGAGGGCTAAACAATAATCTGCCCTGCATAATACACCAGTGAAGACTTCCTTGTTAAGTTTTAGTTGTCATTGTTTTATTCCAATAAAGAAGACAATTGCAATATTGTAATTTTGTACAGTTACTTTTACTGAAAATCTCAAAGCAACACATTAATGATACACCATCAGAAAAATGCTCATGTACTGTATAATTTAATATCAAAGACTATGCTTAATCAGAAAATCACAATTGGGTTTCAAGCATCTAGTATATAATGAGACTTATTTAGCCAGCTTCAGTGTCTCTTTAACCATGACTCCAATTCCATCAAAAACGTTATGAACGGGAGCATTGCACATGAATGCAGAGGTGGTGACCAGTTTATTTTTGACATCAACGTGTGCTTTCTCCACATCCGTGTTGACGTGTTTGCAGCCCATCTCCTTCATGGCGGCTGCTGTCTGAGCATGCGGCCACCTAACAGGGAAAAAGAGAAGGAACGTTAGAACGGTAGAACTGTGTATACTATGTATACTGAGTATGAAAGAAAGACTATGTTACACACTTGTCACACTCTTTGTCCTGTCCCACAGTGATCTCACAGCCGGGCAGGATTTTGGCAGCGAGGATAGGGGAGATGCAGCACATGCCCATCGGCTTCCCGGCTTTGTGGAAAGCCTTGAGGAGCTTCTCTAAATGTGGCTGGATGGTGAACTCCTTGTTCTTCACTGCCCAGTCACTCAGGTTCTTCGCCACACCAAAGCCCCCTGAATGAGAGTACACAGGATTCATTAAGAATATAACAATTTTGCAAGTGGAAAAAAAGAAAAATATTGCGAATATTTGACTCGATGGAGTCAATTCATGGTTGGTTCAGCCGAACCTGGGATAATGACGGCATCAAATGCTGAAACTTCTAACTTTGCCAGATCGGTCACGTCACCCCTGGCGATGCGAGCGCTTTCCTGCAGGATGTTTCTCTTCTCCTCTGAAGGTTTCCCCTCACAGTGATTGACAACATGCATCTGTTCTGCATTCGGAGCAAACATCTGCACCTGGAATGAAACACGTAAAACTTAGTAGCTAAGGACTAGGGGATCTACTGACAGTTGTGTGTCCTCTTTTATTCCTAAATAAATACATAAAAAACATGTCCATGAATGCTGCATTGTCCCTTTTAAAGTGACTGAATCCAGAAATTTGACATAAAATAACAGTCATAAGTTTATATTTGTTTATATTTTCTTACTTTTGCTCCAGCTCGACTCAGATGGACGAGGACAGCGGAGGCCTCGTGGATCTCTGTGCCGTCGTAGACTCCACAGCCTGCCAGAATAACTGCAACACGCTTTGACATGGTTCCTATAAAACCAACACATATAGTGTTTATGTCCCGTATTTGTTTCCCTATCAGACATGAAGAGCGCTGCATCTGAGCCGCCGATTACACTTGTTTACATAAATAATGCACAGAGCCAGGGGACAGAGGAGTAGCTGCTGCCAGGTATACTGCTGACACCTACAGGTGCAGATACAGGAAGAGGTTGGAGTCGACACCTTTTAAAGCATTTGACCATTTCCCTCGTGCATTTCTCAATGTTTTTTTTTTGTTGTTGTTTTTTTTCGCATTTCATCAATACATTGTCATCTAAAATCAACGTGTTTGTTACTAAAAAATATTAGGAGAACAGATTAGCTCAGATTCGAAGTGAAGACGATGAAGCTCGATCTTACCTGAAGTTGTAGATGTGCGGTCGGCGGTCTGGATGTGAGTGATGGAGCTGCTCAGCGGAGGTGTGCTGACGGAGCTCTGAAGCAGACTCTTTATAGTCCTGCTCCTCCGGCTCCTCCCACAGCTGCCTAACAACCAGGTAACCAGAGCACGGCGCGACTTGCATGGCCAGCTTTCGAGGAAATGCTGAATCATGCCTCCCGGTAATTTAGTTGTCAATGAATAATAAAAGTGATGTTATGATGGAACTAAATTACAGGATTTGTTTGTTTCACTGAGTTGTGTTCATGTTCTGGGTTTGAACATGATTTCATTATAAAAAATAATTATTGAATATGTTAGATAATGAAGCCCCCATTCATTTATGATTATGCTAAATATACACCAAAAAAATATTGGTGCTTTGAGTAGAATATGAATGTCAGTGGTATTGCCGTTATCGACATTTTATGAAGCACAATTGGAGGAAAAAAAATATATCAAGAAAAACAGGAATTATTTTACATGTTAGTCACAAACTAGATGTAAAAAAAATATCGCAATAACAAATTGTATTTCCCAAATGCGAATTACCTGCACCACGTTGAGAATAAAAACTATAACGACATAAGGCTACAGTACAGGTGTGTTTTAACGCAGCCAGCCTAAATCTCCTCTTACATAATGTATCATAGTGACGATGTTCCCAAATAACTTCTACATTACTCTTGGGATCATTTTGTCATTTTAGTCGCCTGTTCCTGCACACTGTGACTTGCCTATGTGAGGGTTTTCCCAGTGATGCGCGTGCTCGACTCAAATGCAGTCCATGGGTGCGGCTCACTTTGTCCTGCGGGCTGCTGACGTCACACGCATATGTACTATATAGTTCAGCCTCAGGTCTCTAGACATCAACTCCGACTATGGCTCAACACTCACTGCATGTGTCCATCGGCATACTGGGCATCTCTGGCGGTAAGCTTTTAATTGCCTGCGCTTGTGACTCATGTTTGCCATTGGCGATATACGAAGCAGCCATAAGCCTCCGTAGAACTGTTTTAGTATCATTACTTGTTGTTATGAAAGTGACACCCTGCTTGATTTTGGTATACACAATTCTAAAAGTAATACTGTAGCATATAGCCTACGTTTTAAAACCCCCCAAAATATCAGATTCGTATTATCCATCAAATGTCATGGTATTGTGTAGTAAATGAATACATTTTTAAAAGCATGTTGTTAACGTTTTACGCTGTCGATACTTAAACTGAAAGCTTTAAAAGAGCTTACTGCTAATGACAGAAAGCTTCTTTGATTTTAAAACTAATCGTACCAACTATATTTCTAAAAATAATAAGCTACATAGAATATGTAATAGTCTGAAAAAAATAATTGGGAATACAGCTGCTGTTCACATCACAGTTATCATATGTATTTGTTGTTAATTAATTACCTGCACCTTCTGACTTGTAGGTTCTCTCTTGCTTTCCGTGACCAACTATGCCAGCTCACCTACAAAGGACTTCATCCCCCATACTGCACTGGGGATTCTCCTCCTCATCATTGCAGTCCTCTTAGCTTACGCAGGTTGTATTTGATGAAAGCTTATTACCAGAAAAAATACATGTATGTGTAGTGTTGGTTGATTTGTATTTGTTTGTAAAACTCACAATCCTCTCCTCTGTTTTCACCTGCATCTTAGGTATCTCCCACAGTCTGTCCCATGCCCAGCTGTTTTCCTCACTGTGTCTGACAGTTTCTGCCCTGTGGTGTGGTTCAGGTCTGGTGTACATCCTGGTGGGGCAGGCGGTGCTGAAGCCTCCAGAGCTGAGTTCCTCTCTGGTTCCCGGCCTGGCAGCCTTTACCTTAGCCCTGGTCATCATAGGCGGCGTAGCAGTTGTAGTAAAGAAAGCAGTCTTATGTATCATAGCGATCGGCATAAGTTCAGCAAGTGCCCATCAAATCGCCGGGTTGTCAGCTTCAGGTTTTGGTCAGTCTGCAACAGCTGCCAGCTACCTTCTGGTCTGTCTGGTGGGCGGTTACTTTGCTTTTGGACATCTGCTGTACAGCATCACTCGCGGTAAACTGGAGCCTCCAGGAACGGGCTTGAGGGGAAAAACTGACCTGAAAGCAGAGCAGAACCAGGGGTGTAGTGATGCAGTGTCGGTGGGTCTGGTGATGAACTTGCTGTCTGCCTCTGTGTTAGCATGTCCTTTGTTAGGCGTGGTGCCCCAGCTTTCAATCATTCACGTCCCCTGGCTGTGGACAGCGGGAATCTTCCAGCTGGGCATGTGTGTCCTCTTCTACCGGGCCATGGACACACTGGCTGCCACGTTTTATGGCTTCACTGCTCTGCTGAAATTTGCAGAGGGCTACAGCGCTCTCCTATCAACCTCATTTCTGTCTTTCTCCCCTATTCCCATCCCCATTGTCTTCTCTCTGCTTTTCTTAATCCTGGCTCTGTTCAGTTGTCAGAAGAGCTTGCTGGAGGGAGTCTACCAGTTATTCTTTGCTGCGTATTGCATTGCCATTGCAGCCCAGCCTCAAGGCTTCTTCCAAGGAGGCACCCAGGGTGTTCAGGGAGCTATATTTGTGTTCTCAGCCGGCATGCTTTTCATTACCACATATAATATGGTGTCCACTACAAAGATTCCTACGGGCAAGGGCTATTTCAAAGCTTTAGTGACCAGGATGCAGCATCTTACTCTCAGAGCCCATGATAAAGATCTACACGTACCTCACCTGGGCTACTCCAAGTATGCTGACGCAGAGGTGTTAGGCCACGCCTGTAATGTGCTAGCTGCTTTTGCTGTAACAGCCGCAGTTGATCACATGAATCCTCTGTCTGTGCTGGTTGTGCCCTGGGTGGTGGTGGCTGGAGGGGCTCTCCAGCTGCTCTGTGGTTCAGTGGCTTTTGCTCGAGGTAAAACCTTTGAGAGCACGGTTTTTATTTTCTATGGGGTGATGTGGGCAGTGTGGGGTTTGACACGATACGGCAGCTTGTACGGGGAAACCCGAAGCTTTAATGTGGCTGTCGGGATTATTAGCTTCATGGTGTTTAACTGCTTAGTGACAGCTGCAGCGCTGTTTGTAAGTGTTGCTTGGTTTGCTTATGCCCTCACCTTCCAGCTCATCCTCATCAGCTTCCTGCTGGATGCAGTAGGTGCACTGCCTTTTGGTTATGACATAGGAGTCACCATTATTTTTGGTCTGGTCAGTTTTTATTGTTTCTTGGCGCACATTTTTAACAGCACCTTCAAGTCCCCACTGATGCCCTTTGGACAACCTCTAGTTAAGCTGAGTGGGGTTGGAGGAGGTGCAGATATCTGTCTGCATGCACCCGCTCGCAAGGCCACATCGGTCCAGCAGATTGCAGGTGAGAATTTTCAAAAAATGAACCTTTTTTCAATAGTTGTTTACATACTTGATATTCATCTTATTTTTACATACGCAGAAATTATGAAAAATGGTGGCATATGTGGAATGCCTACTGACACCGTCTATGTGCTGGTGGCAGCATGCAACAGACCCGACGCAGTTGTCAAAGCTTACAAGTGAGTTTCCATTTTCGTGAAAGTGCAATTATCTGCATCCTTCTCCTGATTCCATCTCTAATGTCTGGGCTTCAGGGTGAAGAAGCAGGCGCAGGACCGCCCCATGTCCCTGTGGATCTCCTCCATCAAACAGCTGGAGCCGGTGCGACACCTGCTGAGCCCTCTGCTCCTTGACTTCATGGAGGCTGCATGGCCCTCCTCCATTAGCATGGTTATACCCAGGGGTAGGTGTGGGTTTATGGATGCGCATTTGTACGAGTGACATTTTGTGCGGGTGCCACATGTTGCATAATGGGGGTTTTATGAGTATCATATTAGTTGCTTTGCTTTTTCCAGGCCCATGGATGGATAACTTTGGTTTAGGAGATGCTGCTGAACACATAGGGACGCCCCAAAGCATTGCAATCAGAAACCCAGACTGTTCTGTGGCCACACATCTCATTAATCTGGTAAGAGCTATTGATTGCTCAAAATGTGAAATTAGTCACATTAGTGAAATTAGTCTGCAGTCTCTTTAGTAAATATAATAACCTTTTTTTTGCAGGTAGGGCCTGTCGCTGTAACCTCAGCCAACCCTTCAGGCGAGGCAGACACAACGCACCACAACCAGGTTTACGCCAAGCTGGGAAAAAAAGTTAGGACAGTTGTTCAGTGTTAATAAATAGACACAAGTGTTTTTATTTTATTTTTTCGCAGCAAACTACATATGCTTTTTGCTCGGTTAGGTGGATGGAGTGTTATGTGACGGACCCTCCCCAGAGAATATTGCATCTACTGTGGTTGACTGCACTAAGATTGAAACAGGGCACATTGGTTTCTTCAGAGTGGGTCTCATTCCTAAATCCAAGGTAGTATTCCTTCTTGTTTTATAATACACAGTTTCAGTTTGGTGTATGCTTACGCTAATACCTACTTTATTGTGCTTTGCAGGTTCTTCATATCTTTGAGGAGGTTCAAAAGCGACACAGAAGTGGGCAGACAAATCTTGCTTTTGAATATGATCTGCATCTGTAAGATGCACAAAGGGACAAGGGCTCAGGAGAAGATGACACAGCGGAATCAGGAAGTGGAAACTCAACGTCATTCACAGTTTCACTGGAACAAAGCCCAGTCCTCAGAAATGGGTCGTATGCTGCTCCTGCTGTCTTTGTGATGCCAAATGTAACCTAAATTCAGCTTTAGTACACACATTGGAAATGTAATGGTTGCCACACAGTGGTTTGAGGATGTCTCAGTTTTCTCCACACAGGGACAACCACACATGCTGTTCATGTGCTGGTTTAAGGTGCACAAACTATATTTATTCTACGTTAACTTTTTTATTAACGTTAACTTATTGGAATCTTGCATATTTGTACAAAAAAATCTTCAATATGCACACAGACTCTAATGCATTGTCACTTGTAAAACGACTCTCTGGTTAACTTGACTAATTTGTGTACTGTATATTGTATATTTAAAATGTAAATTGTCTATTTTTCTGAAAATGATCTTCCTTACAGTACATGGACTATATATGCTTTTTCATAATAAAATATACATTCAATGATTTACAAAAGCGGCTGCAGATATTCATAAAATACTATTTTAATATTTTATTGACTGTGTTTTACTTTACTCTATGAAAAATACATTACAATTACAGATCACTGCCAGGTATGAAAGTTACCTGATTCCACTTTAACTGTGTCCCTTAAGCGCAATAATATTTGAATATTGAAACAAGCAACATATGCATACAAGTATATATTCCTTAACTGAACTCTGAAGTAATGAGATGTGTTTCAAAAAGAAGATCAAGCTTTTGCATATTGTCTGCACATGTGTTAGAAATGTATCAAATAATAAAGACACATCGAAAGACAAAATACATGTGATACAATTAGAAACACTTTTCCATTTCTTTACATAGTCCTTTGGATTTTTTTAGAACAGACTTAGAAATAAATCACATATATTAATCAAATATTGTCTGACGATGCCTAACTTAAGTGGAAAATGTCTCAATATGGAAATAAAATAAACATCTTTGAATAATATCCATCATTTGCAACCATAATTTCAGTTACAAAAAAAATGATATATAACTATCCTTGATAAAGTGTGATCTTTTTATAGGTAACATGACGGTTGACCAAGATAAACAGAGCTTACCAAGAAGAAAAGATTATTTGATGAATCTGTTTTTCTTTTGTCAACCAGTAATTTTCCTATTCCTGGAAGATTAGTGTTTTAGGGTAAAATGAAACCATTGCTTTCGGTCAACTTGGCCAAGCTTACCATCTTTCCCCACTTCAATATTCTTACATCAAGTCACAAGGTTTCTTTATCGCCATGGTATAACACAAGGTTGTGGTAGTTTGTAATCCCATAAACTACACCAGAGAAACAGATTTAAAAAAGACAGATTTTATGGTGAAGTCAGGGAGATGCTCTCAATTCTAGTGGTGCAGCTGCTGATACTTCTGTAGCTCTTGCCAGACGGCAGGGTTTTGCTCTTTAATACCCTCTGAGCTATTCTCAACCTTAATTTCTCACCAATATTACTGATTCTTGGTGGATGGGTACCAAAGATGCTGTAGAGCCCTTCTGTCCTGGGCAGCGCACATCCCATAACAGCTTGTCATGTTTCTTATCAGGATGCCTTCTGTTAGTCTATGGTAAAGGTTAACAAGAACTTGGCATGCAAATCTTGCCTTTTTAAGTCTCCTCAAGAAATTTGAGTTCATAAACTTTGTCTGTATGTGAGGAAGTCCAATAACCAGTTCAATTAGGAGAGAAAAGATGAATGTAGTGGAGAATGCTCCCCAGAGAATGAAGCATAGGGTTTTCTCTTCCCCCAAGCAGGTATGAATTGAATGTGATCACTTAGCAGGCCAACCATTATGAAATACAGCCACGTTCATTTACTCTGCACTGACATGATGGCTGGAAATTGTTTTTAGAAATGTCTTCATTGTCCTACCATCTGAGCGACTATTAATACCCCATTTATGAGTTGTTTGTCATTTGTAGGTTCACAAGCTGCTGTTTCTGCTGTGTTGCCTCTGTTTTGCTTGTGTTGTCTCGGTTTTGTTTGCCATGTTGCCTTCCTTTTGCTTGTGTCGCCTCTTTCGCTTGTGTTGCCTTTGGTTTGTCTGTTGTTGCCACATGAAAAAAGGATAATTAGCAAGAATTTATCATCAATCATCTGTTAATAATAATAATTTGGCACTTGGCCGCTACAGTGAGATTTGTAATTTGTCCAGGCAATGCTGGTGGTGGTGGCTGATGAGGCTGAGAATGATGACAAAACTGAAAAAAAAAATAAATGAAAAAGAGGCAGAGGCGGTTGTGGAGGGCCATATTTAAAATTATATTAAAATAAAGACAGCAACAAGATGATCGACTAACATATGCAGACATCCAAAGCAAATGTGGGTTTTGTCACATTATAAATAAGAATAAACAGTAATCTGACTAAGTGCTACCAGTAGGAACTGCAGCCTAAAACTTAAATTATTCTTAAAACTTCCTTATGCAGAAATCAATGCGTAACACTGACAGAAGACACACTGTTGTTTCCTGATTCCTTATTGTCTGTAAATGCTATTAGTGTATCTGGTTTCCTGAAAATACTTCCAAACCCTTATTTAGTCTCTCGCTAGATGAAAAGAAAAAATATCATTAGGAATCATAGTGACGTGATGGAGTGTTTCGGTGACTCGTTACTTCCTGTTAGGAGTCAGTAAATTGTTAACCACAGTGATAACCTCAGAGAGGACAAAGGGGTTAATGAGTATCTGTATCAATTATCTTTAACAGTTGGCCTTTTTTCCCCATATCTTATTAGTTAATGAGTAAGAAGTTTAAGTAGACACCTTTGTTTAGTCATTTAAGAGGGGGAATTCAAAGGGTGTACAGAGCAGATTTGAGATACTTCAAAGGTGGTGTTGTAAAACTCAAAGGTAGATTTTTACAGATATCTTTGAGCGGCCTTTTTTATGTGTCAGGACAATTTTATTTCAATGAAAATTAAGTTTATCGTTTAACATGTATTCTATATTTTTGGAAAGTGATATATAAGGAAAATAAAATGTATTGCTATAAGAGTAATTTTTGATTACATTTTGAAAACCCATGACTATTATGTGATATGATTATTATTTCAGATTTTGTCCTCCCATTGAGATCAAAATAATACATTTTGCTGTCTCCATGAGATACATATTTTCAGATGTAATCTAAACTGTGAAAACTAAAATCTTCCTTTGAGTAGATTTTTTCCTTGTTTTTTCAACATGGCAATTGACATTTCATCGTTGCTTCATATTACAGTATGCGCGTCAATTCTAGTGGCTCAAGTTGCTGAACATTGTTTGCAAACCCCCGCTATTAAAATGTACACGCATCAACAAACAAAAGAGAACTCTGTAATTGAACCCTGAAACCATACAAGTTCCAGGAAGTGCTTGTACATTCTTTTGTTCCAGAAACTTCCTGTTAATCTTGAATTTATATGGGAATTTCCACAATGCATAATGACGCCATTTACAACCAATACATCCAAAACACCGAATAAGATGAGACACATTGAATCCAACCTGTCTTTCGGGATTGTAGCCATTTATAAAAACAACCGAGGAGAGGAGAATGACGTCACACATGAAGATGTATTTGAAACATATATACTGTAAATAAAAAAATCTATGTCTCAGATTTCTTTTGGGTCTAGTGTTTCCAGCTTAAAAGCAAGGTCCTGTTACTCATGCTCGCTCTACTTCTCACACCTCTTTCCTCTTTTGTCTTATAGTCACTCTACCAGTTGTTCGAAGGCTGCAGCATCACATAAAGTGTCCCTTTGTATCTTTTATGCACCTTACAATCCCCTCACACTATCTCATCTTTCATGCACACTTTACGTTAATAATTGCACTGATATTTATACTCTGCATCTTGTCAGTGTCCAGTTCTGTAATCACTTTACTTTTGTTGAAACAAGTACTTTGATTGAACTGCTGAAATGGTCTGTCTGACATTTTTGTCCAAACGCTATCTAACACATGTTTCCAGATGGCAATGTGAGGATATTAGCATGCCTAATTTAGCATTTAGCTCAAAGCCCCACTTTGCCTGAATACAGAGTCAAAGGGATCCTTTTTTTTTTTTTTCAAACGACAGCATGGTCCTGGTGGGGTCATGTTACTGTATGTTCGGCACGTTTAGACCAATCTTCCTTGATACGTTTAAGTAGGTCTTGTTCGATCACTTGGACAGTGTTTCTTGTGTAACCTTTCAATGTGTGTTTGTTTGATATGGAGTGCACAATGTCTTTAGGTTGCTCTTGTCTTGTCTTACATGAAATAAGAAAGAGATTTTCTTTGATATGACCCATTAATTATTGATGCACATGGCGGGACTCACATAAGCAAAGGGAGGGATATTGGCGTGTGAAGTGTGAATGATGCCCCTTTTTTTCATTATCAACCGCAATGACCCATCGGAAAAAAAGTATATTGGAAAAGATTGCGCACTGCCTTCCAGGGGATTGTTTACGAGTACATATGGCTGCTGTCCAGCTATTACATGGCGCCCCACACCATCAGCTAATTTGTGGACATGCTGCAGTCGCCGCATGACCATGGCAGGAGGATCTTCTGTTGACTTGTCATGGCCAAGAGAATGAGTTACGTTCCATACGGACCAATGCATCTTTTGGCAAACCCAGTTGGGGTTGTGGAGAAGAGCGATCCCCTGCTAGTCGCTGAGGGTTGTGCTGGACGCATATTATTGATGTTTATAAGGAATTGTTCCA
Source organism: Clinocottus analis (assembly GCF_023055335.1). Classification (NCBI taxonomy): domain Eukaryota; kingdom Metazoa; phylum Chordata; class Actinopteri; order Perciformes; family Cottidae; genus Clinocottus; species Clinocottus analis. Next base: position 7,751,738 of record NW_027175821.1, read on the forward strand.
TTTCCGAAACTTAGAATTTTTGATTTGTATCATCACTTCAAGAAGTTTTCTATGTGTCTTCATAACTGTAAAAGTTATCATAGCTATAATGTGCTGTAATCAGATTCTTCTTTCAAACACTGTTTTCACTTTGGTTGAAGGTTGAACTTATAATACAATGTGTCCAACATGTATGATCCTCTATTAACCTTGTTGTAAGTTGTTTTGTTTTGTTCTAAATATAGTTTTAATAGTTTTATAAAGCCTTTATTTCTTATGAATGTGCTTTGAATGCACTATGGACATCATCATCCTTCATATAATACTATTTCTCAAAGGGAGACAATAAAGTCTCATCTACTCTGATCTAACCTAAACCAGATCAGTTGGCAGTTTCTCCCAGAGTACAGCTACTGAGGACCAGTCAAATAAATGTTTGTGTTTGTATCAGAATTAAACTATCCTCACAATTTCATTCAGATATGTTCCTCCTGAATCTGGTGTAATTTGTGGGTGAAACGTGTGCACTGTAATATCAATAGTGCACTATGTTTTGTAAATTAGACCTTGTGATGGGCAGAAAGTGATTGCAAGTGATTTACAATTCATGGAGTCATCAGCGTTGAAAAAAATGAATCAATTAAAATGACATTAGTAGTGACATTATTACTTTTATTATTATTTTGAGACACAAACTTTACACATTTATCAACTTCATTGTTTGCACAGTGTGCTTAAATACTGGACATGTTTTATTCCACTCTTAATATTAAAATAAGTGCAACATTGCTGTCAACATACAGTACAATTCAAATGAATAAATACATATTTTCAGATCAACATGTACAGCAGACAGTTCATTAAAATATTAAAAACAATTGTTTTATTAAAATAAAAGTTCTTGCAGTTTTGTTTTGACAAAATGATATAGCTAAGACATTGTATATTCAATAAGTGGGTACATCAGCTGAGGTTCTTTACTTGTCAACACATGTTTACTTCATTATAGTATGGGCCAATATCCATCCATCCAGCTATACTCATCCACAACCAGCAATACACACACATTCACTTATTCTTTCACATATTGTTGATAAAGTGTCTCTGAGATTGTCACATGCAAATTATCTGAATGGTGCTGATATTGTATGGGACATGTCATGAAGAAGCTCTCTGGGGAAGATGATTGAGGTACAAGACAATCACACCATAGTGTTTTTCACTCTCTCGAATATCTGTCTGACCTTTACTGCAGGGACACAGCCTTCTCGCACAATGGCGATAGTCCCTGTAGAAACAATAAGATAGGCTTGAGTTAGAAAGTCCCTGTGAAAACACAAAAAAATAAAGGACGTACTCGGGATATCTTTGCGACCGACCTTCATCAATCTTCAGGCAGTTGACCACAGTGGAAGCAACAACTTCATTTGAATCTCCATCACACAGAACCCCCTGGATCTTGTGTCCCAGTCGACTGTGGCAAAAAAATAAAAAATAGTAGGGGAGGGTGTGTGAGTGAATGTGCATTCAGTTACACCATGACACATTTTTCATTCTGTTAAACAAGACACACTGATCTTTTTCTGCTGTAAAAAGGAAATCTAAGTCCTATGAAGAGACACTGACTTGATGACCATGGTGTGGTGAGTACTGTCCGGCTCTCCGCTGGGATTTGCTGAAGTGATAGCAAGGGGCCCGGTGATGTCACACAGGTGGGCCGTCACAGTGTGGTCAGGAACCCGGATCATGATGCTGTCCCTGGTGCCAACACGGTCATAAGCTGGTCCTACTCCTACAAAATAATGATTGAAAAAGGTCAGGTAAATACTGGTCATTTAGATTTATAGGCTGAATCAAGTGAATTCAGTAACTCAGCATTGAAGCTGAAGAGTTTACCGAGTTTAAAAAGCCAGTCTCCTTTGCTGACGATGCAGCTGATGCCTCCTGGATACACATTCCTCATGAACTCCCAGAGCAGAGGGCTGAAGGGAGGCCTGGCTTCCACCAGCTGCTCCACATTAGAGATGCAAATGCAGACGGGCTTTTCTGCTGGTCTGTCCTAGATGGGGTCACAGATCACAGGGTGATGAATTTTACATCAAAGTCAACATGTTGGAACTGGATTCATTGATCTGTGTAAAATTTCCCTTCTACATGATCCCAAGTTAGGATATTTTTCATTCTTACTTTAATATTGTAGATTTTCTCAATAGCTTGAGGATTCTTGCAGGAGGCAGCTAGCGCATACACAGTGTCTGTAGGAATACCACAAACTCCTCCTTCCTGCAGAATGCCAGCGATCTTCAGGAGACCGCTGGTGAGTTGTGAATAAGTCACGGGGCAGGACGGTTCTGGAGCAGACTCCTGTTTTAATTCCTCCTGAGAGGGGGACAGTTTCATAAAAAAAAGGTTAGAATATGACAGACCTTTATTGAATTAGCAGAGGTATGCAAAAGGCGTCTTATTTGGTTACCTTTATTAAGGGAGGGCCCATAGGTAGCAGCCTCTGTGAGAAGATGCAGTTCACCAGCGATGCCAGAGCTCCATATATACACATTGTTGAAAGTAGGGCAAGCATGGCTACTGCAAATAAAATGTTGTCACAATGTTTCAATAACTTTAAAGATGATGTTCTCATTTCATTCTATTCATATATATATATATATATATATATATATATATATATATATATATATATATATATATATATATATATATATATACATATTTATTTTAATTATTATTTTTAATGAAGCTTTGTTCATACATACTTTCTAGTTCTTGTGGCAGTTGTTGCAGAGTGGAAAGCAGGAAACAGACCAGAAGAACCTCCATGACTGCTGTTACAAACAGCAAAACCAGGTTTCTATAGGCAGCTGACGTAGATGAAAGAAAGAAAACAAGTTCAACAACTAATTCATTATATTTAATTTAATTATATTAAAAAAATACATATGTCGTTTTACATCTTACCAATCAGCATTAGGAAAGCATTAATGACTAGAAGAGCAATGGCTCCTGCTGTGAAGCCGTAAGCTGTCTCTGTTGAAAACTGAAGCAGGTTACCTAGAGTAGAGAAATGTGGGATCAGTGTTTTGTGTGATTTAGTTGCAACAAGTTTACATTTAACATATTTGTACTGACATACCTGCAAACCTAAACCAGGTCCAGGCTGCCCATACTGCTACATAGATGGAAGGGATGACTGATCCAAAGCGGCCAGCCCCTGTGATTTGCAGTCGGCTGACATAGGCCTGGATGATGGCTCCAGAGATGAGGACCCAAGGAACAGTCAGACGAAGGAAGGCAGGATTTGTGCTGAATGAACTAACATGAAGCGCTGAGAGGGCTGCAACTCCATTTGAAAGGTAGAACAGGGCGTCTGAAGCCTGGTCAGTTTGAGGCAGTGCCTCCTGGCCTTCCTGCATGGTGCTGCAGCATTTCAAAGCCTTCTTCAACTGGTCAGAGGAGATTGGCTGTGGTCCTACAGGGATTAGAGACTTCTCTGCTATAGTGTTGATAAGACGCGAAAAAGTACCATACAAGGAGGCTGCAGTGAACAGGGAGCAAGCTACACCAAAGAAGATGTAGTATCCCTGGTGAGGAATCTGAGGGATTGTTGAGAGTGTGAGCAGGACAAACAGCATGTTGTGGATGAGCTCAAAGACATCTGTGTTCAGGCTTCCCACACAGAGCATCATGCCTGCTATCACAAAGAACCAATTCCCCACCATCATTGCTCTCCCTGAGACTACTTCACTGTTGTGCACAACCACAACAGATACCACAAACTCATCCCACGCCTTGATTAGCCAATATGTGGCATGAAGACCAAACTTAGTCGTGTGGTAGCAGTCTTGGCGCAGATGGGCATAATAGCTGGAGAACAGCTGGGCCACTGTGGTGATTGAGACCCAAGTGGCTCCTAAGCCAAAGGTCTTCATGTACCCAAAGCTGTAGAAAGCAAAGATGAAGGGAGCAACGGTGTCACAGAAAAAACCCAAGGCCATGGGCTCTGCATATTTCGTGTTTTTCTTTTTCTCTTGGCCAATGCTTTGAGCACTTGCTGAGCTGGTGGTCCCTAAGAGGAGAACATTAAACAGGGGGGTACCGAAACCTTTGAGGACTAAACGCTGAGTCAGACCTTTGATAAGCAGTGCAGCTGAACCGTAGATGGCAAAAATCAAAATAAGCAATTCTAGAACCCCAGAAACCACGAGCGCCCAGGAGCTTGCTACCAGAACCACTGCTTCAAAAATTAAGGTGGCTGTAATGGCTCCAAATACAAAAGGCATGATGTAGTTGACCGTGGCAGAGCAAAATGCAAGGACGAAAGACAGAAGGATATAGGGGACCAGACCAGCGATAGCTGACATGCCTAATAGCTGACATAACTGATGAACTCGGATCTCTGTGATGGTATTGTTCCTTATCATGTTAGTGGACAGGGACACATTGTTCATCATCTGTTGTGGCATAATTTTGGGTATACAAGTTTCATTTATGACACCAAAGTAGATTCGGGTGGCACCAAAGCTGGCCCAGAGAGCAGCATACCCAATGAAGGCAGTGCCACTCAGGTGATCATATTTTCTAAAGGAAAGCAGTCCGGCCACCAGTTGACATACACCACCAATCAGGATGAGATGAACACCTATAAAAAAACATATAATTGAATATTAAGACTTTTCTATGACTTTTTATTGTATAATTTCCACAGATTTTCAAAAAGTTGTACCTGCAAGTATGTTCTCCACCCCAATAGGTGCACTGCCAGTGTTTGCTGTATTGAAGTTCTGTAGCAGTACAAGGAATGCACTGATCCCATTAGATAACATGCCTAACACTCCTGGTTCACCATAGAAACTGGCTGGAAATCCATCTGATGTCGCCATAATGTCTTTTTTGTAAAGCTGCCGTTCCACTGAATATTTAACAAATGACACAGAAGACATAACCATGAATGTATGTATATTTTCCAAAAGTAAAGCGACTTTATTTTCTTTATCACGCCACTTTAAAAAAAGCAAACAGTTGTTTTCTCTCATAATTACTTTATTTAGGCTCTGAATATTTCATTTAGCAATTTAATGCCATATTTTTGTAGAACATTGCACCAAAATAAAATTTAAAAAAAAGACTAAAAGAAAATTATAATAACTTTAAAGGACATAAATATAGTGTTAAGTGCAGATAACACATTGTTATCTCCTCTTCTGTCTGTTCTGTCTCCTCTCCTTTAACATTTACAGAAACCTTTGGCCCTGCCCTGCTGAAGTGGGCTGAACACAGTGAGAAGAGACAGTGGGGCTGTATTTAACTTCCATGTGCGGCGACTGGAAAGCAGCATAAGTAAGCTTTTCATTCATAATTAACAGACAGAAATGTACAAAAAGACACATACTGGTTTTGATTAGGTCAGTTTCATAAATAAATCTAATAAATTGTGTTCTGACAGAGATTTGAACTAACCGCAGATATTTACCTCAATGTGAAAAGCATGGTTACGCCGTTGATTAATTATGTAGCATTTTAAATATAACATGAAATAATCTCAGGAAAATAGAAATGCAGCAAATTAAATTAAAGACTCACCTGGTGAAGATGCCCTGACAGACGAACTTGAGTTGTTCTAACCAGGGAAAAAAGAGTGTCATAAATAAGGCCTCTTTGCGTGGAGGTAGGAGGAGTTAAAAGAAATCCCCTTACCTGAAACGTGACATCATTTCTCTTAACCTGAGAAAGTACCACCCTTCTCCACTTAAGGAATAACAATGATGGTTACAATGATGATGACGATGATGATGATGTCTATGACAATAGTGATGACAACCACTGTGGAAATTCCACTTCATCTTAAAGAATTGTAATACGGATACACCTGCCATTTCCTGGTCCTCCCAGCTCAGTGTCAGAAGCCATTGTGAGTCCTGGACTATAAAAAGCAGGTACCCTCTCAATCTGAAAAGCATAATCCTGAAAATCATCCTCCTTATAACCTCCTGCATCTAAGACTAAGAAAAAAAGAGCTACAACTGACTGAAGCCATGATCTCCACATTCCAGGTAATAATAACTTATTGATAGATATTATTTTAACATTGGGATTAGGTCTTAGTCTGTGGCATAAAAGGCCTGTAGTGAATCTAAGATGTGGACATTTTAACAGCAACATAAAAAATGTAAAACATGTTTTTTCTATAGAAAACCATAAGACCAGTGTGGGCTGTCAGAGGACTGCACATGTCTGCAGTGGAAGGTACACATGTGCATGTACAACAGAACATTTTCACTTAAATTAAAAGAAAATACGACTTTACTTACTTCTGGTCTCCTGCCTTAATTAATCTCACTACATGCTCTGATCTTTGCACCTGCAGCCTTGAGGCGTCCAGACCCTGAGAACACAGTCACAGCCAGTTATGGGAAGTTCATCAGTCAAGTAAAGCCCCAGCACTTGTCCTCCGTCGTGCTTCACCGCAGCAAAAGGATGGTGCTGGACAGCATTGGAGTCGGTCTGATTGGCAGCACAACAGACGTGTTTGAGCTGGCCCTGCAGCACTGCCAGGTGAGTCAGAGGGGAAAGAAATAACTTGAAGGTGTTATCTCATACAAGGCAATGAGACTGATGAAAGTCTTTGCTTGACCTTAAGCCAACATTAGTCATACGTCAGTGCAACAGGTGTGTGGACAGATGAGGTCAAAACAAAAAAAAGATTATTATCTTAACAAATTTTGTCTTGTGACCTTTTGCTCCACATTTCTGTTTGACATATGAAAGAAACTCATTCAGCTTTCAACTCAAGAGTGATACAAAGTAAAGTTCATTGTGTGTATGCGATAACACAATCTGTGACTGTATTGTACTGTAATGTTGTATTCAACATATCCTTGTGGCGAACCTCTATGTTTACCTTTCTCTGTTTGTTTTTTTTGACCTTAAGCACATGTATGCTCCTGATAACATCAGCTCTGTGTATGGCCGCAAGGGGACTAGACTGTCCCCGACACTTGCAGCTTTCGTCAATGGAGTGGCTGTAAGTATAAACATGTGGAATGCGTCACTGTTGTCCACAGTGCATACTGGAACTGGAAACCAGGCCTTTCATGCAAGAGCCAAAAGTGCAGAAATGTTAACACTTGTCCAGCGTGTGTGGTAAAAAGAGAATCTAATTATGCTGACGCCTTAGATACTTTAGCATGCCTTACTGACACGTGCCTCCTCAGTTTGTCGAATCAATTCACCATTGCACTGATTTAAAACAAGACTGGCCAGACAGGCTTAGGTGAGCTGGAACACAGGTCACAGTAGGTCACAATTACCATGAAAATGAATCAGCCAATCAGATACCAACACATACTAGAATCAGTCCAAATGGGAAAGGCTGCACGTATTCCCCCTGCATATTTATAGTATTAGGTTGGCCAGATCTGCTGTCTGCGGCGGTCCGCCAGCCTGGCCCTTGCCATGGCCGAGGCCATACAGTGCCTACTGATGTTAGACATTGATAAATACAAACGGTATAGTGTTTCTAAAAGATTAGCAGCTTTGGAGACTTCCCGAACTTCCCTACGGCCAGTCCGTACCTGGAGGAAAATACTGAATTTACCCTTGAAGCCTGTTATGGAATTTGTGGCTTTCCAGAACAAAATCTATTGGCCACAGTAAGCGTCGACATGGAAAGGAGATGAACTGGTACCATTTAAACATAGTAACTGTTTCAAACGAGCTACTGTATTATTTTATGAAGCACAGTAAATACATTTACTACTATTCATAACAATTTGGTTGTTGATTGCAGACTCACTCCATGGACTTTGATGATACATGGCACCCTGCCACTCACCCCTCAGGGGCGGTCCTTCCTGCTGTGTTAGCTCTCAGTGACATGATGCCTGCAAACAGCAAACCTAGTGGTCTGGATTTCTTGCTGGCATTCAACATCGGCATTGAGATCCAAGGCAGATTGATGAGGTTCTCTTCTGAAGCCCACAACATCCCCAAGAGGTAAGCGCCTAAGAGAGAGAGTCAAATTAGACATGAATACTATAATATAGTCTGATAGCAATGTTGCAGTAGGGTATATTTTACTAGCTCATTACAGTGAGAATAGATATAAAGTCGGCTCCATGTTAAGGAGTTTCTATTTGTACTTTACATGGAGAACAAGTATCCACATGAGTCTGAAGAGATCCATAATTGACCCTACTGATCTCTGCAGGCTGGTTTACAAGAAGGCCGGTGCAGTGTAATGTGCAGCCTCTTTGTGGTGTCTGTGAGCCGTGAAAGCTGTGTTATTATGGTCATGTCAAGGTCTGCAGGGCCCTGTGGGTAGTGTTAGCACAATTAGCAATGTTGAGGAGAATATCACACAGAATTACTTCTGGAAAGTGTTTAACACCAAGTAAAATGACTCACCAGATTATTTGCTTGTTTATTTGAAATGAAAAAACATTAAAATGACGAATGACTCCTTTAAAGCCCTCAAAGTAAAGAGTAGGGGTTTGTAAAAAGAGGCACCTTCACACACACACACACACACACACACACACACACACACACACACACACACACACACACACACACACACACACACACACATATAGGCTCTCTAAAGAGAGCACCCATTGAAAAGGTTCCTTTAGTCACAGGGGTAAATAGTTCCAAAACACCTGTCCAAGTCTCTTTTTTTCTGTGCTCATCACCAGATTTCACCCTCCCAGCGTGGTGGGTACCATGGGAAGCGCGGCTGCATGTGCTCGCCTCTTGTCTTTGGATCACTCCCAGTGCAGTCATGCCTTGGCTATTGCTGCTTCTCTGTCAGGAGCCCCAATGGCTAATGCAGCCACTCAGTCGAAACCACTTCACATCGGTAACGCCTCACGTTTGGGGCTAGAGGCTGCTCTGCTGGCCTCCCGAGGCCTTGAAGCGAGTCCTCTGGTCCTGGATAAAGTTGCCGGTGTGGCTGGCTTCAGTGCTTTTTATGAAGACTATGTGCCGCAGCCTTTAGAATCACCCAATGATGATGGCCATATGTTCCTACTGGAGGAGCAGGACATGGGCTTCAAGCGCTTCCCTGCCCATCTGGGGATGCATTGGGTGGCAGATGCTGCGGCCTCAGTCCATAAACTTATTGTGGGGTTTGGCCCTGGCACTGTTTCTCCAGCTAAAGTCCAAGAAATCCTGCTCAGAGTACCCAAATCAAAGTACATTGACAGGCCTTTCCCCGACTCTGAGCATGAGGCCCGCCACTCCTTTCAATTCAATGCTTGCAGCGCTCTCCTGGATGGGGAAGTGACTGTGCAGTCCTTCTCCCCCGCTGCCATGAGACGGCCTGACCTGCTCGCTCTGCTCAGCCGCGTTCACATTGAGTGTCCCCAAGACAACCCAGCTAATTTCAACAGCATGTATGGTGAAATGCAGGTGACCCTTGTTGACGGTGACATTCTGAAGGGACGCTGTGACACCTTCTACGGTCACTGGCGCAACCCACTGACCAATGAGAGCCTGAGAAAGAAGTTCAGAAGCAACGTGGAGGCGGTGCTTCCCCCGGAGAAGGTTGAGAGGCTAATTGAAGTGGTGGACGGGCTGGACAGACTTGAGGACTGCAGGACCCTTCTCTCACAACTGCACTGAAAGCTCTCAGTCATATACAATGACACTAATAAACCAACAGAAACACAATAAGAAATTATTAGAAAAATACATACATTGTTGAATTATTGTATTGAATCATTTGTATTATTCCATTTTAATGTATTTTATTATGAAATCAATGAGTGTTAAGTGTATATTAAGTATACTTTTTTACGTGCTAAATATTAGTTTATTAAATGTGAATTCAAACAGTGGTAATGTTTGATGCTTGTAAACATGTAAATACAACAGAAGTATCCAGTTGACATTCCACATTCCAATTCTGTGTGTTTTAATAAAGCTAATACAAAAAACTGTCTTGGAAATTAAACTAATGATGCAAGAAAACTATGTGAGAAGATTAGAATGTGCTCCCTTTGGCCGAGAAGAAAAATACTAATATCCCTTCCTGTAAGTACATAACCACACTTTCCTTAAAAAATATGTTGAAAATGAAAGCAAGATATTGAGTTGAGAAAATACAACAAACAGTATTTACATAGAAGAAAAAAATTCTACGGAAAGAATTACTGACAAATAAAGACACAAAGTAAAGCATAATGCCCTTTTATTAGTTGAGACACTGCCGGTAAATCATTGAAAACCAAGTAGATGTTTACGGTGCTCTTTTGACGACACCATTCCTGTGTCCTTCAAACAAGCCAGGAATTTGTCAAACATTAAAAAAGGGACTACTATGCATACAAAAATCCCATGAAGGTACTTTTCTTTTTTAAGTGTGTACATAAATGTGAAGTACTGCTGGTAAAATAAAAATGTTTTCCTCATTCCCGTCTATTGGCCTGAAGTTAATGTGTGGCAAAAAGTCCACAAAGGAGGAAATGCATCTGTAAAAATCTGATGCTTTAGTTGAAGAGCCACACAAGCATTGTGCAGCAACCAGTCTGGTCTCACAGGCCACAACACAGTTTGACAAAAATCAATGTTATGACCTTCCATTTGTTCTGTTATGTCCCTGCTTACCCATCCACAACTAGCTTCATGTGCTCCCCCTTTCCCAACAGGCCTCAAGACTCTCTTAGTTGGATGACATTCTTTGTGACCCCTTAGATGTATCCAGTAATTGGCCATCAGCTGTTTCCTACAGTGGCATTTCTCCTGCCTCAGCATGAAAAGAAAACACTAGTGTTGTTTACGCTGGCCATAAGCAAATCCTATGAATCTGAATAACATCCAGGTTTGACTGCGAGGATTTTGCCACACGATTTAGCCTCACAGCTATAATCAATTATTGATCAGCGATACATACTGAAGGTCCACTACCCAATCTAGCGCAGCCAGACACTTCTTGACAATAATGACTTCTTACTGTTCTTTACTAAACATTTGATATGCTCTCACAATGCAATTCTGGGGTAAAATGCACTCCCACACATGTAAAGCGTTGTACTCTCCCTGTATTATTTCCATATAACTTCAGTTTTCTTCCTTCCCTGATTTTTTTTTATTTGTGAAGAAGTTTTTTCCAGAGACCATAAGCCCATTTTGTTTCCCTTATTTCCACATAAACTATTATTTTCTTTGAATACATACATAATGCTTCTTTTGTTGCCATGCAATGCCATGTTCATGCCACACACCATTACACCAACCTATAATTATCTTTCAAAACAAGTCTTGTCTTTATCACCTTTTTCCTATTTCCTTATTAATCAAACTGACATCAGTCAAAGCCACTATCCCTTTTGTACTTGAGTACTTTGCCCTTAAATTCATTTACAGTAAAACACAACTTCAGATAACCTTTTCATACGATAAAACACAGCACGATAACATGTTCTCCGTTTTGGGGGAAATAATCAAATAAGGAAACAATGGAAAGAAGGAAATAATCCCAAAATATACTGCAGATGCCAGGCAATGAGAAAATATATGTTTATATATCTTCTGTGTGGAGTTTGCATGTTCTCCCCGTGTCAGTGTGGGTTCTCTCCGGCTTCCTCCCACAGTCCAAAGACATGCTGCATAGGTTAATTGGACTCTAAATTGCCTGTAGGTATGAATGTGAGCGTGAATAGTTGTCTGTCTATATGTCTGCCCTGTGATGAACTGGCGACTTGTCCAGGGTGTACTCTGCCTTCGCCCCTTGACAGCTGGGATCGGCTCCAGCGCCCCACGACCCCTAGTGAGGATAAGCGGTTCAGATAATGGATGGATGGATGGATGTTTATATAGTGATAATACTGAGGAGTGTTAGTATTTGCCAGAATGTTTTTCTCAGCCTTGCCTTGCTGTTGTTTCACAAGGTAAGATAATATAAACCTCTATTGATCCCTGGAGAGGAAATGTGGTCGTTACAGTAGCACAAATACAGCAATAGTGCAGATTGAGAAAATAAATCAAAATTAAGATACAGATATAAAAACACTACATTAAAATTAGAATAGAATAAAAAATATAAATACTAATAAGAATCTTTAGGCAGTATGAGCAAGTCCATTTTAACAGAGTGCACCAGACTGATATATACTGAATTTAATGTTTGCCTATATAAACATAGGAATGTAATATGCATATAATATATAATCTAATGCACGATGGAAGAGTAATGTGTCTCTGTGTACTAGACATTGTGGAGAATAGGTCTGTTTGTGTGGGGTGTAGTGATGACAACCTCTGCTGATACTTCCTGGTGATACCTGGGTCCTGTGCTCCCAGAGCCCAGAGGAGTGAGTTCCTGTTGGTCTCTCAGTCTACGACTCACTCTGCTTATCACTCCTTCTCTCTTTCTCATGTAAGGACAGCAGCGTGATCTTAGTTCCCTTTTTTCTTAATGAAATATTGCACCAATAAATGGTGTCAGAGCCCACAATAAAAACCTTATATACATATATAAACATAATAATACAAAGAGTATTATACAAAGAGAGAATAATACAAAGAGTCTACAGTGTTAAAACAAATCTTAATTAAAACAGCCTTGGATTTATGGAAGAACCTTTTTATTTTCTGCTGAAAAAGCAATGTTCACAAACAATATTCACAAAAAAGGCAAAATAAGTCTTAAGAAGTTCCCACTGATGTTGTCTGGTAGTTTGACACTTCAATGAGATTGTGGTCTGGATCTCTGAAGTAGAGCGAGGTGATGGGCCCCACAGCTCCGCTCCTTTCTACTGGACCCTCCTCGATCTCAACCCCAGAAACCTGCACGTAAAGAAGAGACAATAAAACCTGACATTGTGCATTTCAGTGGCATCTTAGTCCCAAAATGGTAAAGACAAGTGACACGTAAAGCTGACTAGAGTTTTTTTTTTTTTTTTAAAGAGTAGCCATCTTGTAAGTTAACGATTGATATTAGCAATTCAAAACAGTCTGTCGGAAGCAGGTGAACGACCTTCAGATGTGCAGCCACTGTAGCCAGGGGGGTTTTGGTGATGAGGCACAGATCCGCAGAGCCCGCGGTTGGACGCTTGGCTTTGGGCTCGAACTCCTGACCCAACTGGTGAAGGTTAAACTTCTGCTGCCCAAAACCCAGGGCCTTACGGTTTCCCTTGAAAATGTAGAGATGGCATGTGTGGCATGTTGAGAAGCATTAGAAAGCTCAAGGTCCCCTTGCATCCCTCGTAAATGAGGGATGAGTGGAGGGATGCCATCAACTAGCATACAATCAAAGCCTGCCATCTAGTGGATGTTCTCCAAACCAAAAACAAGAGTATTTCAGCTATGACGATCCCTCTGAAAATAAAGCAAGAGGGCCTGGACTGACATTTCTGACGAGAATAAAGTATTTATTGGCAATGTCTGGTCTTACTTCTACGACGACAACAATGAATGATAATTATGAATGGAATTGATGTACACAGCGCCGTGCATACCTTGAAAGTGATGACCTCCATGCCAAGGACCGAGGAGTAGAAGTTGATGGTGTCTGGCACACTTTTCACTGTAAGAACCAAATGATCGAGACGGCTCACTTGAACAGGACAAGTTTGTTTGAATCTGACAAGTTTTTGGATGGAGACAGTCTACAAGAGATAAGACAAATACATTTTAGGGATACAAAAAATGTAAGGTACAGAAAACACCATGTCAACAACATTGTACACTAGTGGTTCTCAAATGGGGTTATGAGTACCCCTGGGGGTACATGAAGGCACCCCAAGGTCTATTTGAGATTAAATATATATATCTTAAATTAGCATCAATTAAAACATCCTTTTAAAAACTAGTGATTTAATAAATATTCAATAATATAAGTGTACATTATTAAACTAAATTGAATACATTCTATATTAAATCCGACACTGATGGCACAGCGCTGTGCCATCACTGGCTACACTGTTTTTTCAACCAAAAATGCTTCTGGGTTTGTAAGGGGGTCCTTCAACAGAGGGTACATCACTGAAAAAACTGAGGGTACTGGATAGTGCCATTGAATCCAGGACCAACAGCGCCGCTCCGTGGTGAATGTGTCGTCGACCTGTGGGCGTCTGAAAGGTGGCGTTCTCGTACCGATCAGCAATGCAGGTTAATCAGCTCCGCGTCATCATTAATGGACGTTATTTATGTAACGTTCAAGTACATCAAAAAATAATTTCGCTTCCGTCTTAACGACCCCTCGACACTAACCTTTTAGCTGTTCTTACAAAGTAATGCGAGGGTAGAAAGTGTCGGAGAGAATAAATAAGACGTTAGCGGTTATCTAAATAATCGGTTAATTTATTACTTTACCTTAAACCCGTCTCTCTGAAAGTGCAACAATCGACTCCCAACTCTGCGAAGCGCCATCCTCCTCCCCGTACTGTGACTAGGGCACTTCCTTGTTCTTCACCTCTGTGGACTGAGAACTCGCTGCAGCACTACACTTGGCCATAACACCGAGTGACAACGATAAAAACGGGGCGGCTCAAACAATACATTTCACGTTTTAGAGACTAGAACTTCCTTCAACCAGACTTCACAGACAACAGACAGCTGGGACTCAATGTTTTTTTCTTCCTAGGGCGAAGGTTTGGTCTCAGCATTGGTAAAAACTTCGTTGATATTATGTTGAACATGCAAACTTTATTAAAACATATGAACATTTGTGCAACTTGGAATGGATGTAGACACAACAATAATACCTTATTTTAAATACAAAACAGTATTCTGAACTAAATACATAATAAAATACATAAAAAACGTTCTGCTAAATATATATATATATATATATATATATATATATATATATATATATATGTATATATATATATATATACATATATATATATATACATATATATATATATGTATACATATATATGTATATATATATATATATATATATATATATATATATATATATATATATATATATATATATATATATGTGTATGTATGTATGTATTTATGTGTGTGTGTGTGTGTGTGTGTGTGTGTATATGAGTAGTGTATTCATTTTGAAAGCAATTTAGAATATGATTGACAATCCAAAAGTGCTGGTGTACCGCCCTGAAATGTTATTTCATGTTTTACTGATGTAATACGACTGTGTCCATTTCGGATAATTTACTTTAAATGTGTTCAAGTTGATTCATATGTTATTCCAACGTTTGAGAACATTGATTACCTGTACACATACTGTGAAGGGAATTGAACCTGTAAAAAAAGAGCTCTGTCTCTTTAAGAGTTAGGAAGACGTGGAGTATGCAGGCTGAAGACAAACACGTGTGCTTGTGTTTAACCTGGGACTTGTTTTAATGAAAGTTGCAAACCAAAGGATATGTTTGTGGACAGTTTGTTTTAAGGTTGCAACACTAATATAAGGTCACACTCCCCAAACGTCCTTCAATTTCCTTGCTAATGCATGGTCAGTAAACAAAATGCCATGAGTAAGACCTCACCTGAAGCCCTGCTGGTCCAGCTGTTGCTTCCTCATCCTGCACTGCATCTTTACTGTATTTCTGAGTTTCCTGAATGCATTTCAAAATAATGCAAATTTGCACTGTGTGAGTAGTTAGCCTTCTATTAGCTAACTAGCAACGACCTGGACTTCTTGATAGCTACTTACCATCTGGGTGAAACAACTTTGTATATCCCTTTTTATTTTGGGTGGCATTTTCCTATCTACAAAGCACAAAAGAGTTAATATCAATGCTGAGATCAAACGAAATACTAATATGAGACTTTATTTCTTGGCGTGCTTATATGACAGCATCTTGTCTCACAGTCTCAAGGGCGCATTGGAAAACACGGACATGTTTTTTTCACTCTTCTGGGCGACGAGCATTGTATTATACTACAACAGTGGAAAATCCATTTCCACGTTTCTATACTACTACAGATATACGAGTGAGTTTGCACAATATATGTGCAAACTTTGGTCGTGACTAGTCCCTATGGATGCAAACCTACGCCCTTGGGTTTTTCACAAATCCTACCAGTACCAGTGCTAGTAGTAACACTTGTTCTGCAAGTGTACGGGATAACACATATCACTGTCAGATGAAAGCAAACATGGAAATAAATGATATTTAGACTGTTTAATATAAGTGTTAATATGGTATTGTAAGAATAGCTCATAATGTGTGCACCTTGATGCATAATAAAATTAGCCAACAGCACAGTGTACAGAATGCATACCTGCAATGCACTGTAGCATAACAACTTGTTTAATTCAGCGGTTAGTTTCATTTAACACCCAGTTAACATACTGCACTGGGTGACACAGAACAAGGCCAAAACTAAAGAATGGCTTAAGAGGGAACATACATTTCATTTACATATTTATGGTATTCAACAATGACAATGTCTTGCATTCAAACTTTTATGTCCCACAAAGGGAAGTAATAATTGTGGCAAAGACATCAAAACAGTGGAAGAAGAAACATGACAGGATGGCATTAATAGTGATGCCCTTTTTTCTTACTTTAGCCAGTGTTCCTGATCAACAGTGCTATTAAAACCTACAGAACTTCAAAATAGAATAAAATAACTTCAACACATTAAAAAAAAAAAAAAGTAATAAGTCTTCATTTAAGATTTTAGCCATTAACAACAGTTTTTAACAATAGCATATATTTATATCATGGTTTGCATTTCCCTACTTTCACTTTAGCATGTATTGCACACTGATACCGAGCATCTTCTGATGGGGCAGGAGGAGGGCACAGTGACTGAGCCTCTTCACTTTCTACTGGAGCTTTACTATGACAGGAGGACAATTGTGTGAATTGGTAATTGTGTGACACTCAAACCCTTAGATTAATAACTTAAGTTGTCACGTGTACATTGAGGTGGACCTCCGGGTAAAGAGATCTGGTTTGAGTTAACATTCATTTGAAGTCAATTTCAATTAATGCCAATACCATCCTAGATAACGTAATTCATCGATCAATATTTAAAGACAATCCATTATGTTAGTGGAAGAACAAAATATCAGACCAGTAGATAATAGATGATGGGACAAATGATTGTTGAACATTAAAAAGTAACCACCAGTTTACATTTGGGGGGAAAAAAGCAAGAATATTCAAATAGTTTGTCACGCCTGTTATGCAAATTCTTAGGCATGTACATTCACATGCCAACAACTTGATATCAACCCAATATTGACTTCCAATATTAACGCATCCTTAAGTTCTGGTATGAATACTCAATTGTTTTTAATGATCAAGAAAATAAAGATGCTATGATTACAAAATAAACTGACATTTAGCTAAATTAGCCTAGTTTGATTTTATCTTTCCCTTATGCCTGTACATCAATCTTTTTTTTTAAAACTAATTAATGGTAAATGCCACCCCAAACAGTAGTTTGTTTCTTTTAAGTGAACCAAAAAAAGGGAGAGCACAAGTCACACTGTTAATGGCAAACCAATTTATGTCCTACATCCTTTGGACATCACAAACTCTAAATAATTCTGCTGTGTACACCGATACCACCTATTTGTTCAACAGCAAATTTAGAGATGCTCTGATCGAGAGTAATTGCGGCTAACAACCCTAATCTTTATGAGATAATTTACAATTTCAAACCATTTCACTAATACAAAGTATGATTCAAACTTATTTTTACAAGCGTATTTACAGCTAATACTTTGAACTTGTGGAACTAAGAACTGTACCAATACCCAACTTCCGGTAGATAAGGCGCCATTTACGAGTTATACAAAAGAGCAGATGTGCTGGGGTTTTCTTTAAGAGATACTAGTCTGCTTATGTGCATGGCTTAACGCAATGCAACAGACTGCTTGGTCACTACAAGTTGATTCAAACAGCATGCATTGCTTGTGCCTAACTTTGGACTGCAATAATAAATGTCTTACTAAAGACTGTATATGTCCCAGTGTCACTGTATGGGCCACCCCGAATCGAATCTGTGAATGCATTATGGTCAATCTCACAAATGGTATAAAGGAAATACATTTCAACAGTGGAGACACATTCAAAGCCTCTTTTGGACTTGGGATATTTGATTACTTAGGTTGAGACAAAAGGCCTGCAGTCTTTATTAAGCTACACCACACTCTCCCGGTTGGCCGATACCAAGACAGCCCTGCGGCAGATGGGACAAGTTGAGTTTTCGGAGAGCCAGCGATCAATGCAGTGCACATGATACTCGTGAGAGCAGGGCAGCTTACGTAGCTTGTTACCTTCTGCATATTCTGTTATGCATACACTGCAAGTCTTCAGGGCATCACTTTCACCAAAGTTGCGCATTGAGAGGTTGTCAATCTGCTCCTTGGTCAGCCCTTGGGGCTGGTCCTCGTCATCATCATTTAGAAGGAAAAAGTGGGCAAGCCGCAGAAAGGGCAGTGAGCTGGGCTCCTCGAGGCTGATAGGTGGTCTAGGTCGAGCCCTACCCCCAGAGGGAGGTGGTGCAGTGGCAAGGCCCTCATCAATATCAGATTCAGCTGTCCTTGTCCTGACTCCTGCAGCCACAGGTGGTTCATCAACATCAGCAACAGGAGCAGCAACTGCAGCAGCATCTGGGTTGTTCAGGGCTTCAGCCAGATCTGCAGGTGTGCTGGCTCCACGGTTTGAATCTGAAGAATCAGAGTCTGAATCCATGAGGTAGCCAAGTTCACCAAAACCAGTCATTATCTGCCTAATCATAGATTGGAGAGCCATTGAGGTTGCCTCTCCCAAACCTGCATCAGAGATTCTTCGGATAGGGATGCGAATAGTGCTGACGTAGGTCCTCACACCAGCACGTTCAGAGCGAGAGAAAGTCCTACGAAATCCACCACGCTCACTCTCATAAAGAAATGTGTTGTTTGAGTTCTGAGAGCGCGAGCGGGTTCGGCTAGCAATGCTGTCTCTCTGACGATATTCGCCTGGACGCACACGGCGCACCTGAAGATCAAGCATAATAGTAGGGGGACGGCGGCCAGCTGCGCCCCCTTCTCCCCCAGCAGCTTCTCCTTCCTGAGATCCCATATTTTGGGCCTCTGGGACCGTTTCTGCACCAGCCCTAGACAGCTGAACATCACTGTCAGCTGTGCTTTGCCTAGAAAGAACATGTTGTCGAGTCCGAGAACTGCCCTCCACTTGAGGCACAAGGGGTGTATTTGGGACAGCGTTGAGGCCTTGAGCGCTGTGAGCATTATTTGGATTACGAAAACCATCCTGCTGATCCAGGTTGAGAGGTGAGCGGCTCCTGGCAGTACGGGCTCTAGTCCTGCGTGGTTCTGGACTACGGCTGCGAGCTCTCCTTTGTCCTCTGCGTGGAGAAGGAGAAAGTGGTGGTTGTACCGATAGGGCGGAAGGTGACCTGGGTTGTCCGAAAATCTCTTGTGAAACAACTTCTTCTAATTCAGGCTGTGGTTCCACTATGATAGCCAATTCCTCTACAACTGGTTCTTCCATCACTTCCGTCTCCATGGGCACTTGTGGTTCAGCCAAGGACACCTGTGGTTCAGCCAAGGACACCTGTGGTTCAGCCATGGACACCTGTGGTTCAGCCATGGACACTTCTGGCTCAGCCATGGACACTTCTGGCTCAGCGATGGACACTTCTGGCTCAGCGATGGACACTTCTGGCTCAGCGATGGACACTTCTGGCTCAGCGATGGACACTTCTGGCTCAGCGATGGACACCTCTGGCTCAGCGATGGACACCTCTGGCTCAGCGATGGACACCTCTGGCTCAGCGATGGACACCTCTGGCTCAGCGATGGACACCTCTGGCTCAGCGATGGACACCTCTGGCTCAGCGATGGACACCTCTGGCTCAGCGATGGACACGAGAGGTTCACCAATGGAAACCAGAGGTTCACCAATGGACACCAGAGGTTCACCAATGGACACCAGAGGTTCACCAATGGACACCAGAGGTTCACCAATGGACACCAGAGGTTCACCAGTGGACACCAGAGGTTCACCAGTGGACACCAGAGGATCAGCATTCGCCACCAGTGGATCAGCATTCGCCACCAGTGGATCAGCATTCGCCACCAGTGGATCAGCATTCGCCACCAGTGGATCAGCATTCGCCACCAGTGGATCAGCATTCACAACCAGTGGATCAGCATTCACAACCAGTGGATCAGTATTCACAACCAGTGGATCAGCATTCGCCCCCACTTCTTGACCCTCTGGAGACTCCTGCTCCCCTTCAGCAGTTGCTTGCTGTTCAGCCAGGTTGCGATTCACACTGATTTCCAGGCTGAAGCGAAAATCACCACTGTTTGGGTTGGTCTGGCTTACGGCCCGCCATGACTGGTTTCCACGATGACCAGTTCTGGTTGTGTTGCCTGTGCGCCTTACTGTGTTCAGCCAGTCTAAAAGACTATCCCCATTGGCAGGATCCTCAGAGTTTTCTGGTGGTTCTGAAATTTTAAAGAGGAAACAAGTGACAAATCTTATCGGAATTTGACAGTATATCACAGACTAAAAAAAGAAAACTTACCAACTGGATCTTCTACACTTTCAGTGCTGGGGATACTAGTACTGTTATTCTGCTGTTCTGGACCATCCTTTATTTGCTGAAGTCTACTAAACAGCTCATCCTCTGTCACCTCTCCTGAAAGACATTGAAAAAGAAAACACAGTCTGTTAATGAAAAAAGAAAAATGTCAAACCACATAATCCTTGAAGGTATTTATGTGTTTATTACACTTCCTCTTCTCTAGTCTGACCACCAAAGTAAACTGGTAGAAAGCCATGTGCAGGTGCTGGGAAGAATTGAAAGATTAGCTCCCTGCAATTAGAACAAACATTTTCTGATTGAATGCATAGAGAGGAGAAGTCAACAGGAGGACACAGTAAGTATGTTTAAATCCACAGTAACATTCCACTATTATTCCAAATACGACAATATTTCGAATTTGATATGGGTCATGATGTAAACAGTGTATTCCATTTGGATATTCCAAATTAGGCCTTATACCACATGTAGCATTTTCAGATTAGAAAATGTGGAATACGTTGATTTGTTCTGGTCTGAGGAATCCTATCTTATGTATACAGGGCATAAGGAACACGCATCTTATTTGGGGTATTTACCGCAGTACGCGACACAGGACTGCTTGCTTGTTCACAGTCAGACTTTTGCGTAGCAGTCTGTTCTTGTGTATAGCAATGAAAATAGCTTGAGCAACATGACTGTAGTTCGAAAGGGAGGGAAATTTAAGCTACAGTACTTAAAAGGACATAGCTGTTAAACATACAAAATGGGGGGCATTTTAGATTGTTTTGCAGTTTAGATCCATGTCTGTCCAGACTCATAATAGATGTAGTGAAGACTTTGTAGGATGTATAATTCCATTGAATAAATTCAGTGAGAAACATACTACCTTCCTTTTAGATACTTAGATTGTTGTCCCATGGTGCAACAATCTGAAGGTTTGGATCAGCAAAACCAATCAACTTGTTTTGGACAATAAGAGGAACAGGAGGCCCTTGTTCTGATTGTCATCCAAGAAGAGAAAGTGAAGAGGGTGGACTCCTACAAGTACCTTAAGGTCCAACTCAATAAGAAACTGGACTCGCAAGACCTCGTGAAGGGACAGAGCAGACTTCTTGAGGAGACAGTTATCCTTTAGTGTATGCTCCTGCAGATCTCCTATAATCAGTCTGTAGTAGCCATTGCTGCATTCTTCATGGTGGTTATCCATGGTGGCATCAAGGTCAGCATCAAGGTCAGCAGTCGCAACAAGCTGTTAAGGAAGGCCAGCTACGTGATGAGGTTGGAACTGAACAGTGTGGAGGCAGAGGTGGAGGAAAGGACCACGGCCAAAATCAAAGCCATCTTGGATAACTCTTCTTCTCACCATCTCTACAGTTAGCTGTAGAGATGGCAGCTTGTTGCAGAGAGAAGGATAAAGGACAAGATCAAAACCTGTGGGTGTTTCTCAAAGTCAAAAGAGGATCTTTCAAATGGCTGAATTTCAAGAGAAGAAAGAAGAAACTTTATTTGTCATAGTAAATACTTTACATACATACATAATTGAAATATATTCTCTTCATTTGACCCATCCTTAGTATTTTAGGGAGCCGTCAGCAGCCCCTTGTGAAGCGCCTGGGGAGCAATTTACTGTTAAGTGTCTTGCTCAAGGACACTGACATATGGGGGGCCTAGGGATTGAACCGGCTACCCTGTGGTTGCAGGGCAACCACTCATCCCCATGAACTACAGCCGCCAAAGAAAGCTATGTCATCAAATTCGGCCGAAGAACTATTTAAATGTTGAGGATCCTTTGAACTATACAGAGGACATATTACTTTGTTCAGGGGATGTTGAAGTATGTGTCTGTGTGTGCATCCTCTGCATTCCTAAAATCAATCACAATCATAAGCGCCCAATGCATATGCTGCCCCCAATTTGGAAGTATGTCAGTAAACCTCAAATTAATTTACCTCAGCAGTCTGACAAAATCTTCGCCTCAATAAATCTGAGGCAAGAAACTGACAATCCAGTTGCTGAATCTTCACTCATTTGTTTTAGTTTAAATGAAGTGTGTTTTACACAGTAAATGTCTGTTGGCATTTACAAGTATTGTAATTGTATGTTTTGTTACTGAATAAAATCATAATAATTATACAAATCCCTGATAATTTTATTTAATCGGTTAACAGCCCTAAATATTTTAAATATTTTTCTACTGTTTTAAAGAATGCACAATGAATATTCCTACTAAAAAATCACAAGTAAGAGCAATATAGTGAATTAAATAAATAGTTTAATAAAAAAAAAAAAACATTCCTTCCCAACACCAGCACACTCGCAAGACTGTTCCAATATGTGTTCTCTGAATTGTTTCAATTCAATTCAGTTTATTTTGTATAACCCAAAATCACAAATATATACACATGACATCCCTGTCCCAGGACCTCACATCGGATCAGGAAAAAAATTATTCAATTGTGATACAAAACAGCAAAAAAATGAATACAGTGATATTAAAATAAAATAAATTTAGTTATGCTCCGTTCCTATTGTAGGGCTGAATATCAATTAATTTCATAGTAAATTAAAACATTACATGCCCGGCCAAAAAAGTGTATTCTGATAGAACACAAAAGGTGTAGCCATGACAGGAGATAACAATTAAAATGTGTACGTTGCTGGAAAAGAAGCTACAAACTATAACTTAAAAATTATACTTCCTTCAACCTGACACGACAAAAATCACCAAAGTTTCAAAGTTGGCACCGAAGATTAGTGTCACAAATTCAGTATCCAATCAATTATGAAATATGGTTACAATGTCCCATTCTGTTCCTGAGATGAATAATGATCAGAAGAACCTTAACAGAACATTATGATGTCCCTATTAATGTACTTTAGGGATATTAAATGCCATCAATTCATCTCATTAGCCATTTAAAAATAATTATTGATTTTTGTCCAAGACTGAGTTTTGTGAGGTCAGTGACCTTGACCTTTGACCACCGACCATTAGATTCTTGGCGGAGTGTGAATTTCCACTTTTTACACAGAGTTGTTCGTTCCCTTTACTCCCCAGCTCAAAGCCATTTGGGGTTGCTCGCCTTAAAAAAAACTCGCTACCAAAAAATAATTCTGCATCTCTTAATTAGGGCTGTCGCCTGTCGGCAACAATTATTATTTTTTATTTACAGTCAAAGTTTCTACTGAAGGCTTGTATGTCTGTTGTCAGATTTCATGACCCTAAAAAATGATCTTCCAACTTCCTTTTATGAACTTAACATCCCCATTAATAGCGCACAGGTGGGTCCTTTGTGTGTGACAAGTGGGAGAGCCGACAGTTACAGTGAATATGTTGTTTTAAGATGTTTTTAAAAAAAAAAGATTTTATGTTGTTTTATTTATGCTAAATGCAAACTTTAAAAAGTTTGTAACGCTTTAGAGTTACTGGAAATGTTTAGATCACATGTGTCTGAAACAAACCACACGCAATACACAGATGCAGCCTGGGTTGGGCGCTCTCAGGCATGCTTTGAACTCATGTAGTGGAAGACACGAGACTAAAATTGGAGCAGAAATTAAGTCAAAGTTCCAATTTTTGTAAAAAAAAAGAATTAACTCTTGCAGAAATGTTATGCCAATGTAAAAAAGAACTGATGTTAAATTTGACTGTGTTGGCCTATAAAGCCATTTGATTTTCTTTGAAAGCAGCAATAGGAAAAAACTGAAAATTACCCAATTACTCTTATTAAGAAGCACCAGACATACAGTGGTTATTAGTAAGCGAGAATGTAATATTCTAATATAAACTGTCATATGTTTTATTTTTAATTTGTCTAAATCTGTCGGAAAGCAACTGTAAAAATGTTTAATATGACAAATAAAGTTTCTTCTTCTTATATTCGAGTTACTTATTATAAATGTGTCAACATTTTCACAGTCAAAAGATTTACAGTTACAAGACAAAAGACTATTGTAATTAGATTAGAGGTGTATTACCTGGGGTGCCCAAAAGATTGTTGTCCCTCATGAGACGATAGTCATCATCACTTAGATTGTTGACAAACTGGTAGAAGGCCTCCTCCCTGTCCAGGCGGTCCAGCTGCCTCCTGCGTTGTGACTCAGGCTGGTCACTGCCACTTTGCTCTAAACTGTCAGACCCTTCCATTGATTCAGAGGGGAAAGAGGTTGAGGGAATGCTCTCCAATCTTCAGCGAGATCCAGCTGCTGCAGCAATAAAATAAAATATGATAAGTATAGTTTATTGACTCAGACAGGCAACGGAAATTCATCACCAATGAAAGGCTCTTGGAATGTCTCATATCCACTCTATTAGCTAAGCTAAGTTTAATGTCATCGGCGTAATACACTTAACCAGGGAAATAGTCATTAAGGGACAACTCGGATCGAAATACACCAACACAATGCGACAAGCGACACACAATTAGGAAACATCGATCCAGTGCTATAGTTACCATAAACGCAGCACTAGCTAGCCAAGTCCATACGTTTATCTCAGCGTACTTATCCTGAACAAAACCGATAATGTGGCTATTCGAGAGCTAAAATACATGCGTATACTCTGAGGATGGTTTGAGTATTTCGAAATCCTACGGGAAAGCGATGTGTTTGTCAAAGTCGGGATGAAAACAAAATGGCATCATTTTAGCTTAGCCTACGTTCGCCAGGCAGCTAGTTAGCTAGTGTTGTAACTTACACGGTTTCAACACTCACTTCAACTTCAATAACAATCAGCTACACAGGAGAAACCCCCGTGTTTGTAGAAACGCATGAAGAGACTAAGGCACGGCTGGTGATTGGATGAGTGTGTGCTTTCGTTACCATGTGTACTGTCGGCTCAAAACAGGCTTCTTAAATGACCAAACAACCTGTCCCGAGCTTTCACTGCGCTAAAGCTAGCTAGCCTCCGTGTCTAACGTTAGCTTACTTCAGCCAGTAACTTCGTGATAAGTGTCCTCAGTTACGTTGCTTTGACGTGAATACTCATTCAGCGCGAATCACAGTTGCAAGGAAACACGTTTTGAACGTGATATTAGTCTTGTGTATTGTTACTGAGGAAAACGCGAGGGCATCCTTAAAAAATACATTGACGATACTGTTAGCATCGCCACAAGCTAACGTAGCAAGCAACGTCAACCAATGACGTTCACGACCAGCATCTCACGGAGCAAACCAGCTCGCTAATGCAAGGAAACGTATTCAGATTGAGCATATGGTCTGCCACCTAATGTCTGTTGCATTACCTGTTCGATAATGTTCGTGCCGACGTAATCGTACTTCCAAATTGTTCTTCTAATGTTCTATCAGGGACGCTCGACTGTTTCGCTAAGTACGATTTCAGGATTCCATTTTCTTTCTTTTAGAAAGGCTACAATGATCTTCCGGAAACTAAGCGCCCAGGAGCGCTATTCCCTGAGTTTAACCTCTCAGGTAGACGCAGGCGCCTCGACGTCGCAGGCTAAAGAGTTGGCGTTTACGACCGCCAATCGTGGCGATTGAGGCGGGGTGAGTTGTTACGCCTGAGAGACTGAACTCAGAGCAGGAAAACCTCTTTTCCTCTGAGAACAGCAATAGAAAGAGGATGTTTGTGTTGGACAGTGTGGCACTGTTGAGCTGTAGCGTCACGATGCGGTTGTGAAAGAAAATTCTCTTACCTTCCACAGAATTCCGGCAAGAAGACACATATCTGCAGGCTAACGTTATTAAAAGGCTTTTAATAAAATAATCTGTCTAATGTTCATAATCATGGATACAATTTACCCTCAATAGCATCCAATTGCCTATGTCATATCATACATCATAACAGTAATAAATTAAAGCAACTCATGTAGGCTATTTAGCTAATAAGTGTCACTATAGTACTATTGAATCCCATTTTGAACATGTGTTGGTTAGTGTGTTTATACGGTTTGTATTATCTTGTTGAGCAAAGGAAGGAATCATGCCTGATAGTGTTTTTTTTTTGTGTAGGACAAAAAATGCTTTTTTTTTGTGTGTGTGTATATATATATATATATATATATATATATATATATATATATATATATATATATATATATATATATATATATATATATATATATATATATCTCAATGGAAAAGTGCAGTTACCAAAATCCTTTTGCATCATTAATGCCTTACTTAGTTGTATTGTAAAGATGAACAACATGGTTTTGTGCGCAAAAACACACAGCGTATTGCCAGAGAAAGTGTTGTTTGTAGCCCACATCATTGTTTTTGCAATATTAACTCACTCAATTCTTAAAAGAAGTGTTTTTGAGGGGTTTTTTTAGCCAGAGGGGAGTACTGAACATCTCAAGTACAATTGATAAATAGGCTGGTCCTGCTATGTCCATCTTGCACTGTAGGTATGTCTACAGCAGGGGTCGGAAACCTTTTTGATATAAATAAACAATCACACAAACAATTGTACTAATGAGCCCATGCAGTGTGAGCATGTACTGACAAAACAACTAGGGTCTCATTTAATAACCAAAGGTGTACCTGATCCATTGCATTAGACATTCTGTCGTATAATTTGCTTGCTGACTTATCGGCTATGGGTGACTAAAGAACAAAAACAATGTTAATACCACCTGACAATTTTGGAGGCATACATCACAGAATCTGTTATGGTCTGAGACAGTATCTCCAGCTCCAATTAAGCATGCCAGAATGAGTTGCAGTGTGGACCGCAGCAGCCGAGCTCAGAGTTATGGATGAGCAGTCACTCTAGCAATGCCTGACCCTTAGTGCTAATTAGATACGACATTAAAATAACATGAACCAAAGCCAGGCTTGTGCAGAAATTAAAATGCCTTGCGTTGAAGAAACTTCCAATATAACAAATTAGGACAGACTAATTGGAGTTATAGCAAGACTTTCATAGTTTGTGGAAACAGAAAAAAATTGAATAAATATTATATATTCTCTCCTATTACTATTATTGTAGTATACCACAAAGATGGGGAGGATATTTGCTGAACAAGCATCTCACTTACACTTCACTGCTGACATCTTAATAAGCTGTTTGTAATATTAAGTGTGTTCACAAAACTGCATGCCATAAGCTTTTGTAATTATTGCTACGAATGGACTGACATTTGTTAGTATGGAGATACTATGTTGATTGTTTATACTGTAGTGACTGGCTACAACATTGAGTGGGCGGTAAAAAACACATCCCAACGCTCTTCAGAAAGCAGCATTCAAAATCTTATTTTAATTTGTATATTTACTCCATAAACATTATTACAAAACTCAGCAAGTTACCAATATTACATTATCACCATACAGGCTTGATCACAAATATTTAAAACCTTTGCAACAGTTACAACAAAACAAAAAAACTAAATAATACTCAAATAATTTACATGAAAATCTATAAAACAGCAAATTGTTCACAAATTATATATATTTTTTTCCAGGTTTTCATTTTTTTCTTTGCTTATTTGTGTTTTGCACAGTAACACAACACTCTCACAACAAGATCATGGTCTTATTACAAAACTCCCAACAAAATGTAAATATTTCTAGTTTTCTGTTGATATTCATATTTTGGTTTTTAAAACCAGAAACTTGTCATTGTATATCCTTTCCACTGCCCATAGAGGCGCATAAAAGGTTACTCACACACACAAATACTTCACAGCACTTTCTAAGAAAAATATACACTTACAAAATATGTTACAAATTGGCACACAAAAAATATACAAGATTTTGTAGTGTCAAGAGTTCATTAAGATTCCTTCTGGTAACAACTCTAGACAGTATATATAAAGCTCGGTAATCTTTTAATGAAAAGAGCAAAAGTAATTCCAATCAATGTTAAAGAATCATGAAGTGAATACATCAAACATAACATTATAATATACATTCATAAAGAGGGTTAGGTACCTAATCTATTTTGCATTTATTTTTTGTTAACGCTGGGAAAAAAATGAAAAAGAAAATGAAAAAAGAAAAGAAAAGAAAATTGTCAGCTTTCTTAGCACCATTAACATGAGGCAGCTCAACAGTGGCACATTTTAAAAACAAAAAGAAGAAAACAATTAAAAGAAATTATGAACTCAGAGAAGTACATTCAATTTGACAATAGGCAGAAATGAGAGAAGGCAGACTAAATGGGCTTGAAGCCCATGTGGAGCTTCCCATCAGCAGCTTGTCTTGGTCCTAACCCTGATACACGGGAGAAAAGAAACAAAGGATCATGGCAGAGAGGAGAGAGGAAAGAGACAGAGAAAGATTGATTATGATTCTTGCCATATGTAAGCAATCAATTACTATCACCTCAAAATTACCATATCCAGTGTGACATGGCCTGTTTTTGAATTAAGTCGTAATTTGTCCGCAGATTTCCATGCAGTCTCATGTAATTACTGCTATGTTTAAAAAAAATGTAATTTAACATTCAAAAGAAAAAGAAAATATAGGCCTATTGTTTGAGTATATATTTATAAAAGATCATTTTGTAACCAGTGAAAGGGCTCTGTAATTCCCTTGAAATACAATTAGTATATAAAATCAAAAGATTTTATAACTGATTAAACATGATTGTATGCTTTATTTTAAGGTGGATTTATTTTTGTGCAGTGAGGCAGTGAATGAGCCCAAAGTAATTAGTATAAATGGCCCAGGAATACACTGGATCAGATAGTACAAATACATTTTCTTTGTCAATTTGTGCCTTTATTTGGCCTTTATTTTCGGGTGACATTATTTCTGCCAAAATATTGACCCATCAAAACTGAAATGACAGTTAAAGACAGAATATAAAAAAAGTACCTTCAACAGAAAGAAGTTAAATTAAGACATTATGTGACAAATGAAACAACAATAATCAGATATCAAATACACCAGTGGTGAAACTTATAAAATATGGCAGTGTTAAGAAACAAATTGCATGAGAATGTTAAGAAAAATTACTGTTTAAATTACCATTCCAGGTAAGATAGAAGTAAGATTCTCACGTGGAGCTAATGCAAAGACATGCTTTCCTTCATTTACAGGATTACTGAATCCATTTGTACTGCTTTCACATTCACATTAAATCTAACTGCAAACATGGTATGTCCATTCATCACTGACACACGTGCATCAGAATCTCGATGAGTTATAAACTGCCTTGAATTTCTTGTACAAAACAGCAATCCAGTGAGGCACAGCCCCAACTGACAAATAATTTCCTTGCTTACCCTCAAACATCTGCACTACACTCTCCTTGGTCCAGAGAAAGGCTCGTTTGAACATCTCTTTTTTTTATCGTCTTCCTCTACAGTAGCCTTCAGAGCAGTAGCCTCTCTTTTGTTGCTTCTCAGTGCCAGGCGATGTTGAGGTAAATTGAATTTGGCAAACAAAGTGGGGGAAACGAGGAGAATTCAGAGTCTTTCTGATTTGGTTTAGTGAGTGGAGGTGTACCACTGCCAGCTGTTGGTGCCTTTCATCAGAGAAGAGAGAAAAGTCCCAAATAAAGAATTCCTGTGGTGGCAAGTCTTTGCAAGGAGTCTCCAACCCGAGCAGCCAATACTCCCATGGATAAAAAAGAGGAACAGCCAATATTCACACATATAAGAGGTCATTTACACAGCATTGTTACTTTTGGCACATTGATTTTAAGATTATAATCATCTTTTTTTTGCAAATATTGCATGTCCCTGTACAACAACATTGACAAAAATACTCTGAGGGTGGAGCTTTTATGAATTTGCAAGGCGTAAAAATGTAAATTTAGTTAACCAGTTCCTCGAAACTCCAGAGGAAAAAGAAAAGCTTGATAAAAAAAAATGGGGAGTCATTCCAACTTTGAAGGGGTGAAAAAAAGACAAAGTTTGATATGTCGTCAATACAAAATGGTCCCATCTTGTGTTTTCAAGATGTCTTGGGCATAAATAGGGCTCATTAATCGTAGGTTTCCTTCTTGAAATGAGCCAGGCAGTGTATGAAGGACAGCAACAACAGGACATCCATATTCTGCATACAAAAACAGATGAGGAGGAGGGGTGCGTAGATGTCACTCAATGCATTTGTGTATATAGCTACATCTTTAGGGAAAAGGGGAATAAATACATAATTCAGGGGAGCTAGTTCTGCTGAGAAAATACAAAAACAAAGTTCCTCAAAAAGGCGACAGAACTGTTTTCAAGGCTTATTCTTTTTTTCAGACAAAAATAAAACAAGAACGACTATAAGAAGAACAAACAAAGCAGAAACAACAAAAGCAAGAAAAATGCAGCCATGGTCGTTTCAAATCTCAATCAAGCTTGACACAATCACTCAATAGGTAGTTTGCAAAGTACAAGAAGTTTTTCATGCAGATATTAATTTCCTCTTCGGGTGGGGGTTAAAAGGAAGTGGGAGTAGTCAGGGGGAACGTAGTACTCATGCAGCTCTGGCATAGCGTCAGTGTAGGTATGCTTGGAGGGGAGGGCTGAGCAGGTAGTGGGGGGAAGTGAGAAGGGGGTGCAACAGCAGCTGATAACAAAATATTACCTCAGTTTCTCAAACGAGGTCATCAGTGCTATGTCCTTATTTGGGTCTCTCTCCGCTCGCTTCCCCTTCAGTGTCTCAATCCGTGGGAACTTTGCACTGGTCTTGTGGCGGTACAGCTTTTTGTGTGCAGGCCCAGGGTTAATAAAGTTGGGTTTATCAAACATGTTACAACCAAGAGCTAGTTGAGGGAATAAAGGGTGAGAGGGGTTGAATTTGGCCTGGTTCTTTCCTCCTTTTCCCCCTGCCTTTCGACCTCTCCCAGCCCCTGTTAGCGCGGCTCCTTTTTTCTTCAGATCAGCCTCTGTGCCTGCCAGGATTTTGAGGGTCTTTAGGTTGAGATTATTGGCCTCAGAGGGCATGCAGGCCTCAGACATGGGATTCCACAGTGGCTCAATGGAGGCCATCATGAACCTTTGGACCTCAGCCATGCCAGAGACAATGTTGGACAGAATATTGGAGGGCTCCTCGAATTCTCTCTGGTCGTCCCCAACCAGGCTATTGCTCTCTGACCAACCGGTGCCAGACCAGTCCCCAGTACTACCACTGTCAGTTAGGCCTGTGCCACAACCACCTGCTTGGTTCTTTGCTGCCTTACCCTCCAACATGGCCTTTATTTTTTTGGTGGAACGTGAGTTCTGTTTGGGGGTCTTTACCTTTTCTGACTTCGGAGCTCTAGGAGCCCGAATTTTCTTAGGGCTCTGTCCTGCGGCTGTCTGTTTGCAATTGCCTTTCCTCTTTGACTTAATGCTTTTTGCACCAGTCAACATCTCACCAGTCTGTTCATCAAATTCATTAACTCCAAGCTCCTTTTTATCTAAACGTAACACATCCTGACTGCTGAAGTTGTGCAGCGGAAACTGTCTATCTTCCACTGTGTATGCATTTGCTGTGTGCTCTTGTTGCTGCATAACTTCACAGTTCCACTTTACCTCCCTGTTGCAGTCCATAGTCATGTCATTCACATCCTGGTATTCACCAGCATTCCCTGCCATCTTCATATCACGCCCCACCACCTGGGGGGACAGGTTGGGGGTCTCGGGAGGGGAGAGCTCTGACAGTGATGAGTGTCTAAACTTGTCGGGGGTGAAGTTGGAGATGTCCAGCAGGTCCGAGGACTCCCTGAGTGGGGTGAGGGCGTCCACACTCTGCTGAATCACCACTTTAGGACTGCAATGAGCTAAGAAGCTGTCTCGGCCCTCCTCCTCACCCTCTCGCTCACAAGACTTGAGGCTGAGGGAGCTGTAATTGCTGGAGGAGGCTGACAGAGAGCCCACTGAGTCATAGCTGATCAGCCTGCCATTGTCTGTGCACAGGGACCCTCTCTGGTATTGCACCTGGCCCTCCACACAAGCAGTCTGACACACTTGCAGATCTGCCCCAGGCTGCAGGCCTGCCTCAGTCAGGTAGCTCTTCTCATAAAGTAGCCTGTCAGCCTCAGGGCTCAGTTGGCTGTAGTTAGACACTGGCAGGCTGTCATTCAGGGGCACAGCAGCTGAGAAGTTGTTGGGTAAAATGGGAGTCTCAGGGGTCTCGGGCCCAAAGCTCTGGCTGTGACTTGCACAGAGCTGTGGGTGCCACATCTGGGGGAAGTTGGGGCAGTTTTGGGGAGACTGCTGAAGCTCTGACTCAGAGGGAGGAGAGAGGACGCAGCTCTGAGCAAGCTGCAAAGAAGAAAACTGTTTCTCCTCTAGGGATAGCCCCAGAGGATACCGCTGCCTAGGGGGCTGCTGGGCGAAATAAGAAATAGTTGCTCCACCGGATGAGTCTGTAGCATCTAACAGGGTCTGCAGGTAGCCCCCCGGGATAACAGGGACGCCTGACTCCACCGCTTCTGATGGGGGAACTTTGTCAGGAGAGCAGCTGGACGACACGAAAGGGAATTTCTCCTCAGATGTGTGAGTGGTCGTAGTATTGTCAGAGAGATGGGGTTTGACTGTAGTTGAGCTAATGCCTGCCTCTTCTAACCCAGCAGCAGGGTCCCCAATCTGTGCCGCAGTGACACAGGCTTCCGTTTCATTTGTCACGCTCCTCCCCTCCTCTCCTTCTGCCTCTTTCATTTTCTTGCTCCTCAGCCTGGCTTCACTTTTGAATTTCCTTATCCTGACTGTTTTATTTCCTCCCAATCTCCGCCCCTCCCTTTCTTCCCTTTCCTGGGAGCGACTTTTGGCTGTGACTGCGTGCGTGATGGAGTTTGTGTCTAATGTGACTGGGAGGCCTGGGGCTGCTATTATTCCCCCTACCGTGGGGGTGGCCTCTTCTTTAGTTACACCTCCCTGGCCCCGATCAGAGAGAGGGGAGCACTGTACTGTCGCTGATTGCTCCACAGCATGAATCCTCTGAACCTTAAGCCTGTTTGCAATCTTGTATTTCCTTTTGGGATGACTAGAATTAAAAGGGCGATGATGGCGTCCGTTTAGATGAAAACCACGTTGTTGTTTATCTCTGGCAGCCAGCTTAAGCTGCTCCTGTCTCTCTCTTTGCTTCTCCTGCCAGAAATCCTTCAGAGGAGCCAGTGTCTCATATTTGCTTACTGTGTCGGTGTTTAAGCTCACAGTAGCATCCACAGGGTCCAACTTGCCCAGTTTTACTGACATGAGTCTCTCTCCTTTAAACCTGTTGATGATGATATATTTAATGACAACTGGCGGTTCTTTGCGACAGGATTTTCGTCGTTTTTTG
This sequence comes from Clinocottus analis, assembly GCF_023055335.1. NCBI lineage: Eukaryota > Metazoa > Chordata > Actinopteri > Perciformes > Cottidae > Clinocottus > Clinocottus analis. The sequence continues at coordinate 7,785,371 of NW_027175821.1, forward strand.
GGGCACCAGTCTACATCCTCCTCCTCCTTTTGACCAGACGGAGCTTTCTCTTTTTTCTCTGCATTCTTCTCACTCTCAAGCGAGTCAACGTCATATAAGTAATCGTCACTGTATCGAACCTTTCTCTTGGAGCGCAAACCATAGTTGAGGGGGTTGGAGGGACTGAGCAATCTCTTTGAGTGGCCCTTCTTAAGCTTGCCCTCCTGCAGGGTGTCTGAGGAGGAGCCAGTGCAGGAGCTGTCATCACTAAACTCGCCTGACTCCTCTGTGGAATTGAAGTCCATTAGGTAGTTGACTTTGGGAGTTGACATTGGTGAGCCTTGGGAACCATCAAGGGGACTCTTACCACTGCAGTCCCCAGCCTTTCCTTCCTGTCCTGTCTCAAGAATGAGCTCATCAGTTTTGAGCTGAAGCTCCTCAGCACTCCTCCTTAAGACTCCAGCTCCTTCCTCTTTCTTGGCACAGTTGGACAAGACACTAGGGAAGAAGTTAAACTGTGTCTCCTCCTGGAGCACATTTGTCTTTTCCCTCATGTTGTCCTGAAAAGACTCATAGCGAATCTTTAGCGAACAGACATCACTGCTTAAAGTGGAATCATCGTCTTCATCATCAAATAGATTGTCAACATCTTCCTCAGAGAAGAGGTTGACTGACAGTTCATTTTTAGAACAAAGGTCCAGCAGTTCCATCTTACTCTCACTGATGAAGGATTCAAAGTAGCCCCAGTCCTGGCCGGCATTAGCCAGCAGAACCTCCTCTCCGGTCACTTTGTCCAATAACAGTCCCTCATACAAGTTCTTAGCTGTTGCATCGTCTTCTGGGTCATCACAGTCCTCTGTTGTTTTGTTCCCATCTGCTCTCTTACCCTCACCTGGGGCTTTCGGCAGAGGAAAGCTAAGTAGCTGGTCAGAGAGGAGCTGTTCTCCATAGTGACTCACTGCCTCCCCCGCATGGCTCAGGCACTGGATGCTGATGTTGTTGATGTCAGAGAAGTCCTCTCTGCTCACATCGCCTATCCTTACACTTAGCTCAGTCTCTGTGTCAGGGTTGGTGTTAGGGTCATGGGGCGGGTTCTGAATGGAATTAGGGTCAGTGGCATCACGGGTTTCAATGAAGCAGCCAAGGCAGGTGCGGGTAGGCTGAAGAAGACACTCCTCTGTCAAGACGGACACAGTAGCAGGCTCCATCATTGTTGCTGATATAGGGAGGGCAACAGGCAGCAGAAGGGAAGTCTTCTGAGTGTCTCCTGTTGGGCCCCAGGAGCTTAGAGCTGGGGTGGGAAGTGGTGTGGGAGTGTGGTGAAGTTGAGAGCCTACAGTTGGAGCATCATCAGGGGGAGGGCAAGGGGCCGCTGTCAGGCCCAGAGAGGCGTCAGTGCTAAGGGGCAGGGTGAGTGTTGGTGATGTAGACCCGGTCCTCTGGTGTGTCGGGCAGGCTGGCTGTGACGTCTCTGTGGCAGGTGGAGGTGAGGATGGAGGGAGCGCAGCATCAACGATGCCGCAAAGACTCAGATGCCCACTCTGCTCACATACCCCTGCAGGGGAAAAATATATATATTTCAGATCTTTCAACTTTTTCAACTGCATAACATTCTAAGGTTAAATTACATTGTTTTAGTATAGTTATACTGACGTGCTGCTGAAATGCAATTAGTGTCAATCAACCACCTCGAGCTCAGAAGTAATTTTGTGATAGCAGGCTTTTATAATGTTAAAGGCATTATATAATGCATATATAAAACATATAATGTTAAAGGAAACAGATGTAAAAAAATTCCAACCAAAATATGAAAATACATAAAACTTGAGGCAGGTCACATACAAATGGAGTCACCAGACTCATATTAAGTCAACATAGTGGCACAAGGGAAAGTTTGAAAGAACTGCTGAAAATGCAGTTCAACAGAACAAAAGTAGTAATTGTTTTGTGTTAAATTAGGCTTTCATTCATAGACAGAGGGTTGAAAAGGTTACCCCAAAATTATGTTAGCTCAGAAATCACTTACTTTATGGAAATAATACACAATAGTGATACAATGGTATTCATTTACCAACCCAAGAGCAATCAATTAGATAAAATCAGTACAGTCATCTATCATTGCCTCCCCCTCCTTTTAGCGTTTCACCCGCAAGGATGCAAATCCAACTTAACTTACTGCAAAATTGCACAGACAGGCAGCAACAATAGTAGTAATGAATACATTGAAAGTAGGTTTTGGTGATTTTCTACAGTTGGATTGTGACAATGTCCTAATCAGTTGAAGACATCCATCTGATGAGAAACTATCAAAACCCACAGAAGTGGGATTGTAGCAGCAGGCAGATAGCTTTGTTTGCTCTGCATAATTAGATGACAGCAGCGGAGGCAGGTACGTACACATGGGACACGACAGGCCCATATGTTGGAGACTGTATAACCAATATCATCTACACCTGCCTCCCTCTACAATCCCAAGCTGCTCCCTCAAACATATTCTTTAAAATTCTGCCAAAAAGAATTTCATTTGAAAACCATACCAAAGCAATTAATGTGTTCATAGAGGTTAACTAGCAACGTTCCCCAGTTTCGAATGGATGCTTCTTATTATTGATGAATGCTTGAGGGAACGACTGCTTAATAAACAGTATTCAACATGGCTGTATTAGCAGTGAGTTAATCTTTGAACATGGATATAATACAAGAGTGATTTAACAAGGTAATGAAATTTCTGAGCGAAGGTCTCTCTGGGTCTGCGGCCTGCAGACACATTGGAGCAACCAGAACGCATACTAAAAGCATTCAACTGTTAGCATATAACTGTCGTCCGAAGTAAACCTTGAGAGAAATATGTATCTTCTCTCTTCCTTCCGGAGTCAACAAACAGTTCTAGCAACAACTTGAAAAAGGCGGCAGAAGTATCACAGTGAGGCGTTTGCCATCAGTTCCCTTCAATCTGTGAGCAAAAATGACCTCAAAGTAAAATGCATGTTACTGGCACATGTTCTCTGTCGACGACAGATTACGTTGTGAACCACATTCCATTGTATGGCACTTGTTGTAAGCAGAGGTGCAGAAGAGGACAACAATTAAATGTTCTGTCCAGGTGTGGACACAATTCATTCAGATTTATTTAAATTATAAGTAAACAGCACCAGTGCTTGAAGTCTACCAATTCATTTTCCAGCTCATAGATAAGTAATGATTTATTTATATTTGTCTTATCTCTTTAATTAGCCATACAAAGCGACAGAAATAGTGAAATTACAAAAAACAGGAGAAATTAACTTCCCTTCTCCCCTCCATGCTCGCATGAAACCTCAGCTGCCACCTGATATTGCCAAAAGATTGTTCAAAATTGCTGTGAAACATTAAACTCACATTGAAAAATGTGTTTCCTCAGGGTTTATAATGGATTAGCAATCTATCCTATCCAATGTGTGTGTGCATGTGATTGTTTGATGTGTATGTGAGAGAGAGAGTGTGCATGCTTGGATGCATGTGTGTGTGTGTGTGTGTGTGTGTGTGTGTGTGTGTGTGTGTGTGTGTGTGTGTGTGTGTGTGTGTGTGTTTTAATGTGTGTGTGTTTGTGTGCGTGTGTGTATGTGTGTGTGTATGTGTGTGTAGGTTTGTGCGTTTGTATATGCATGCATGCATATTTGTGCATGTGTGTGTGTGTGTGTGTGTGTGTGTGTGTGTGTGTGTGTGTGTGTGTGTGTGTGTGTGTGTGTGTGATAGAGAGAGGGAGAGTGATAGAGTGTGAGTATTGGCTTGGGGGTATAGTGTTATCGAGAGGCCATCTGTCTCCAGCTGGACCATTAGCTCTTCAGCTGTTCAGAATGTGCCACAGATCAGTCAGTCAGACAGGTACACAAATACACACACACACACACACACACGCGCACACACACACACACACACATCGATGACTGTAGATGACAAATCAAGTTTGACATTAGAGGTCAAAGGGGGATCGGCAGCCTCATATTCACTGATACGGTACAACTTAATGTTACTATGTTACTGCATCTGAGCTGGCAAATGTAAATAAGATAAAGATTCAAAACACTCACTGCTGCCAGAATTCAATATAAAGCTCTGCAGAAGGAGCAGCGCATATACTAATAAAAACAAGCTTTCATACCCTCTGAGATAATCCCAACACGGTTGTAGTTTTGTAATTGTGTTATCAGTAGAAGTACTCCTTGAATAAAAACTGAGGCTGGATGTGACACAGCTCATGCAAGCTGGCATGGACATTCACCGCTGAGCATATGGAAGGACCCCGGCTGCTGGCAGGAGGTGGTGATCTTCTGATCTCCAGCCCTGCCAAGCCCAGCCGTGCTAGACAGCCCGACCACCGCCAAACTAGACCAGACCAGACCGGACCAGTTAGCACCCAGAGTCTCGCCTCTCTTTCTAGCCATGATATTTAGAGTTTACTGCACCTGAGGTAAGCCCAGGCTGTTCTGTGCCAGGCGGCTCTGCGGGGAGACAAGCCCATGCCGATGGACATGGTCATGGGCAAGGTTGGAAAGTTGGCATCTGTGCCTCATCTATTACTGTTTCAGATGCCACACATGCACACACAGCCACATATTTTCTCTTTCCACTTACAATCCACCTTCAGCCCCTTTTTAAACAGGATAAAAACATGAAATACAAGAATATATGACAACTTCCCATCCCTGATATTACCTTGAATCAAAGTCAGACCTTCATTTCATGTTGCCAAAGGAATACAAAAGCTAAAATATCAAAATATGAAGTGCGATGCAAATTAAAACAGCTGACATGGCCTTTTCTTCCTTTTAATGGCTTTTGGAAATCATTCCTCACTGCCATCCACCCTTTTCTGTCCTCTTCCTTCTCCCTTTTTGGCTCGCTATCTATAGTCTAACTCCCGTCTCCTTATCCCTGCTATATGGAGGCTTTTACATTTGTAAAATGCCGAGCTAGCCGTTCTGCAGCTCAGCCACCCGGGGCGTTCACTCATCCGAGCTTGTAGACCAGCCACAGAAGCCGCTTGCTACCTATGGCTCCATCTTCACTATATGACACTTTGTGAATGGTGGGGGGAAATCAATCCAGCCAGTACAGGATGCTCATAATAAGTGGTGAGTAACTGCAGCATGATTCACTGCCATCCTCCTCAGAGAGTTGCCCTATTCCTGCTCAATGGGCGCTTTCACTCTTTCTTCTCCCGCTCTTTTTCTACACTCATTCTCCATCCTCTTTTCCCTCTGAAGGAACAGAACATAGTGATGGGGATAATCTGTGTGATTCTCACAGTGGGGACCGGTCAGTCACCATTAAGCCTGACCAGAGCTGAAACACTGAAATAAACCTCATCTAAGGATCAGTGCTGCTTGGTAGAGGTACACTTTAGGGGTTGTAGGTAGTGCCTGAATTAGTCTTGGAAAATGCACATCGCATCCGCTTACATTTTAGAACACAGAAAGAGCTACAGTACTGGTTAACTTGAATTAGGTTTTAGATCAAGAGCTTGTATCAATGGAAATATTAATATAATGCATGGTTTATGTTGAAATGAGAAATCACACAATAAGAGAAGGTATGACCTACATACAATATTAAATCAGAATTAACACACTCTTTTAGCAATGCTAGTGAAAGTGTATAAATGGGAAGAATGGATAATTGGACCCACTTTCACATTTGCACCTTTTTTATGAGAAAGGATAGATGTCATTTTTCTGAGTTGGGGAAGCATCAAGAGAGAGGATTATCAATAGCTTAAAAAGCTTCATTTAATGTTTCTTTTCCACTTTTCATTGAAAGAAAGACAGGATGTGCACCCCCATCTTGTCAAATAGCTTAAAACTGAGTGTGACAAGCTAATTCAATGGTTTTTGGAAACACTAATTGTCTCTTGTTATTAAGCTTTCATTTATTTAAAAAAAATGCTTGATTATTTTCAGAAATATCAAACATGCAAAATTCCCATGTCTATGCACATTCTCTAAGTTAACAAGTTAGATATCATGTTAACAAGCTACAAACGAAAGACAAAAGTTTTCACCTGTGTTCTCCACTACATTTGCATTGTCTGGTTCTGAAGTCTTCACGATCAATGTGAGACTGCTGTCTGTTAACACATCCATCAATACGGCTCAACGCTTCACCTCCTACGCATCTTTTTGACTGTTCCACCTGTTGAAAGAGAAAGCCAAAGAGAAACAGAGAAGAAAGAGAGAAACAGAAAGAGAAGTGAGTGCGAGGGGATCGATGACAGGTGACTGCCATGTGTCTAATTCAGAATAACATGAACAGGATTACATTAGATTTCATTACCACAAAGGCAGACGAACATGTAGTGAAGAGAAAGCCTCAAACATGATCGAGACATCAAAGAGTCCCTCGGGGCACCAAACAATCACTCGTTTCTTCTCCATATCACAGATTCGTATAAGATCAATTTAAACTTTATCAACCAAGAAAGTACACAAAGACTCACAGATGAGATCACTATGGCAACTGTTTGCCATACTATCCTATTTTAAGCATCACTTAACATTTATAGCAGAGTCGTTAACCTATGCAGACCGTACATACGCAGCTCTGAGCATATTTGTTTATTCTAATTAGCTGACTCCCTCCCTTCTGTGTGCCTCTGCATCACGAAGAAACCGCGGCGCAGAGAAGACAGATTAAAAAGATGTAACACTGGCTATACTTTTTACTGTAGCAAGTGATGGTGGGGAAAGTGGGGGTGGGGATGATTGAGCGCATGTGTAGCAGGACGCAGTGCAGTGGGTACAATGTGAACCACAACAATATGTCAGGTAGGTAGAGAGAGAAGATGGGGAAGTTTCTCTGCCTTCTAAACATTGGGTGGGAGGCAGAAGAAAAAGCATATTAACCTTGTGTGATTCCTGAAAGAATAATGATAATACAACAGACTCTGGGCTAGTAAATGATGAACATTTGATGTTGTGGGCTCCTGACTGTTTATATTGTTTTCTTTTTTTTTGTCCTTCTCTGGAGGAGCGGTGCTGCAGGATGACAAATGAGCCAGGGGAGGGGATCTAATAACATGATCTCCTTGTGGTGTGAAAACTGTGGCTGGGAGATTAAGACAGACGGCAGACAATAAGACAAAGGTAGTGTGCAGCTGACTACAAACAAGTATCATCTCTTTCAACCTATTGCTTCTAAATGTCATTAGTTGTTCACTGACCTGAGTGGGGAGAGCTACCTGAAGGGAACCCCTGCTTCAGTTTACAGTTGCATAGATACACACCGGCTCAGTGGGTAATTACCTCATGAGCCATCACAGCTGCTCATGTGTGCAGCAGGTACAAGAACCCCGCAGGTAGACCCAGCTAGAACCCGTTCTTCTCTTCATAGAGAGCCGCTATTACGCCTAAAGCAAGGCTTATGCTCACATGGCATTTACAGAGATGTTTTTGAGGTCATCTTGTATCAACTCAGCAAACTATTAAATTAAACATCTTGCAACAGATACATTCCCTTCAACAAAGCATAAATTGGAATTGGATATCCCCTCCTGAACTGGCTGACCCAGATGAGCTAAGCCCCGATTTATCAATGCAACAATCCACACACTCAGAAAAGGGGACGTTACAGCAGCACCCTATTAGAAATAGGCTGCAGCCACCGAGCAGTGTGCCTCCAGAGTGACTGTGACACAACACACAGCTGGGATGCTGGTAAGGCTACAGAGGTCCTGCCAGAGCTCAGCGCCTACAGCTGCTTGTGGATGTGTAGTGGGGTCTCTGCATGTGTGTGTGTGTGTGTGTGTGTGTCTATGCCCAATTGCATGTGTGTTAGATAAAGCCCCAAGGCTGAGGATCCACAGCATCAGCATCCACTGGAAGAGGCTGCACATACAATCACATGAAGTGAGTGAGAGAGTAGAGAGCAAAGAGAACACGGGAGCTGGGCATTTCACAACACTCCCAACACCCTCCTGCCAGCCGGCTCCGATGCCTCAAATGTGTTTATTTTCCACATTATTCATTTTTCTCCTGTGTGCTCCCCGCCATCCCTCCCTTTACCATCTCCACCACTCTGTCAAGACCTGACGAGAGGCCATTTCAATAATGAAGATGGACTAACTGCAATAGAGAGTGCACATAAATTGGAGCTACAGCCAACAAGCATGTCCAATTTGCCAAGCGGTTAAGCCTGATGTCTGGGTGCAGCTTTAAGAGAGCGCCGCGGCTGCCGTCAACAGGTTTGTGCAGACCTGATTCATCCATCCACATCATTAATACTTCACAGAGGGCACCATCATTTAACTCTGCAGCTGGAAACCACTCTTTAAACATCACACATTAGGGCACGTAATCACTGAGCACTCATTTCTGGAGCATTCAGCAGGTGTAGGAAAATGGCTAGCACGTCTGACCCCTCCATTGTTCATTGCATGTGCGCCCGGTTCTTTGCACAATGACAAACAGAAATAGAGACAAAGAGCAGAGAGTGGGAAAAGTCAAACCGAATGATTAGGATTTGATTCATCCTTTTAAGCTCTCCTCCACCTCCTCCACACATCATGTGTTAATGTGCAAGCTGGATAACAAGATAAGAACATGTTTACTCGCTCTATATGGAACTTATCAGTGCCACAATCTAATTCCTGCAAGCCTCTTCCCGGATCCCCGTTTCACTGCATTTCTTCTTGATTCGATTGCGTTTCTCTCCACTGAAGCGGCATCAAGAGGCATGGCTGTGGGATCGTGTATAATTTCCAAACATACGAAGCTAGGTCCCACAGCAGTAGTATTCATAGGTACAAAAAGCCCATTGTGTCAACAGAGGGAAGGAGTTAGAGGTCAGGGAATAGATCCCCAACAGAGAAGCTCTCAAAGAGGGCATAGCGCCACAGGAAACACTGATCCAAGCAGACAGTGCTGAAATGGCGACTCCTCTTTTCAGCACAGGTGTACAGTTTCAGAGCAGGCTTCGCCGGCTGGCGGCAGACAAACTGAGAAGCCTGCCTCACGAGCCACTTGCAAGTTAGAGAAACACAAATACAATACAGGCACAGCTACAAAGAAATACTAAATAATAGAATTAGCTGTTTTGAACTTGTCTCTCAATTTGAAGGCCAGAGTTTCTAATATTGAAAAGAAAACCTTCACTCAGAACGACATAGAGGTTCTGAGCACCTTTCATGTCCTGTACGTGCTTTACCTTACTAGGTGTGACTAAACATATTAAGACACAACAGGATCAATTCATGATTAGACCTTATTGACTAGGGTGCTGGATCTTTAATGTAGCTGATAAAAAATGAAAGACGAGGACAGCGCTCCAATTTTACATTTTAATACTGCCAGATGAACGTTTCGGGCAAGACGCCCTTCTTTGGGGTTTATTCTGGCAATAAATCATATACACAAGCAGGGTTAATTATAGGTGACCGCAACCAGCACAACAAATACATCCAAACAGAGGGGAGCACAACTTTTCCCGGCACATAGTCACACGATGTAGGATACTCAAATAAAAAAATAATAAAAATAAAACAACACAAACGATACTCACTTCAAAAGAAAATGAATTATCCTCCTTCATCCCATTAGGAATTAATTGAAATTGTATTGTATTGTCAAGAGGGCAAACCTTATCCAACACACAGATACTGTGCATAAGATCAAGGGAAGTGCTCTGATTGAGGGACAACATGCAAACGCCTCCATCTTTGCCAATTCTTGCCATTTTCTTAATGTTTACTTGTTGTCCCGCCACTGTCTGTCTCTATGAATGTCCCTTCTTTGTTGAAGAAGAAGCAGTAGCTCTCCATCTCTCTTCCTTTCTCTCTTCTATCTTACATACAACAGGTCAACAGGCCTCCTCCCAGCCGATATGTCAGCGCTCTCCTCTTCTAAGGGCACTGACACGCAGAGGCAACCTCAAAGACGCAACGCTGTCAATGGCCGACGGATGAAACGCTTTGCATCACCTCGCGTTTGTTAAATGTTGCACTTGAACACAACGCACAGGCCACAGCCGACTGACCGCCAGCCAACACATTAACATGTGCTGTGCCTGCAATAACTAATGAGTTCTGAGTGTTTAGAATTAGAACTGGTTGACCAAAATCAATGGCAGAATAATAAGAGTTTTTTTCAGTGTCAATATAATGTATATACCATTAAGGCACACATTGGAATTACACAAAATAGTTAGACAGATGTTAACTTCAATTCAAACTTGTAATACAACTTGTACACCTGTTGTTTTAGCCATTTAAGCTGTACACAAAGAACTGACTTAATATGGTGAACTTGTGAGCAAACAATTGTGAGCTGACATGGTGAGACATATTTTGGTCCATTATTCACTTCTTTTTTCCTTTACTTTGTTTGGAAGTGAGCAGGTCTATTAGAGCTTTTCTGCTGTGAGAGCAAAGTAAAGTGGTGAACCACCAAAACAATTATTTATCGGCACTGTAAAGCATAATATTAGGCTAATGCTTTTCTGTTGGTTAATAGCTGCAAGTGAAACTTTTCACAATACATACAGTCATTCTATTAAATGTTAATAAAATATATTGATTCATTTTTTTCAGGATTTATAATTATTAATTCATCATGTATAATCGTCATAATCATATTTTTGTATTGGATTTTGAAAATGTATGCCTAATGTGCTGCAGCATAAGACACATCTCAATCAATTTTCCAAAAGAAATAACTCATTGTATCTGTATATCTTGATTCAGTGGTGCATTACATGCGTCTGCCACAGTGTGTCTTCTCCGTCAGCTGTTTGATTCTGTATTTGATCAAATATGCTCACCTAAAATCCCTGACATGGCCGTGGTGATGGCAGAGATATGGTATCCGCTTGAGATAATCATCGCCAATCACACGCCGCTGAAGAGCCCAAGAAGCATCTGATAGGTAGAGATTGACTGAATCAGGTTTATAAAGCTGGATCTTTATCAGCACAGCAAAACCTGCAGAGACAGATCTGGACAACTGTAACCACTGTTCCCCCGATGGCTCAGTCTGCCTCACAATAAAGGCGCAGGCCTCTACTTGTATGTCAGAATTCAGCTTTTTCTCAGGAGACTGTTCAGTCAATTAGTATTTTCTTCTTAATGAGATCATGCTTCTGCTTGGATACATATAAGACACTTCTGGCAGGCTTTAATCCTAGCCCAGTAGGTGGCTTTAGAGATGAGTGGATTCTAACTCTTTCTTCTGCATTCACTTATCTTTTAGTTTATACTTGCTGAATTTTGCTCAATTTAATAAAAATAGTTCACTTATGTTTCAGTCAAGTTGTGGGTTGCTGTTTTTCTTTCGATAAACGTCTGTTAAGTCACTATACAACACAACACAGTGGTGATTGAGCCTACGGCCCACTAATGAAAGTATTGCGATATGTATAGACAGTATTTACAAACTGGGTATCTATAGAGATCATTTTCTCGGAAAGAAATACTGTATAAGAAAATGGTATGCATACAATTCTGAAGATCTTGTATCAACAAAACTGATTGCTGAACTCCAAGCACAATCTCATTGTATTATTCTTCTCCATTCTTTAAAATTACAAATGAACCAGAACTGATAACAACCACACCATCTCCATGACAACTGAGCAGCTCCATCACAGAGGAAGGTTGTGAGATGTGGAAACAAGAAAGTTGGACCTTGTGTTGAGATTTTCTTTTTTGTCACACTGCTATTTCCAAGGTCAACAATCAACCTTCAGCCTTAAGGAGCCTCTCGTCCATGTGGAACTAAGAGCTACAAGTGCCAGCATGCACGGTCTATGAGGCTTCAATCCACCGCGAGCAGACTGAATGTCCGTACATTTGGTAAAGGTTTAAGTAGGGATGCGCTGATCAGACTTTTTCAATCTCGATACCAATACCTGAGCTTCAGGTATCTCCAGTTTTAGCCTATATGCCTATTAGCCTGTAAGTAATAGCCTATATTGAATGCATTATTTTGATTATTAATTGATGGGCCTCTGTAGACAAAACTAGATGAATAAATATATAAATAAAACCCAAGCAAATGTTTATCTGTGAGCAGCGGAGTGACTGCTACTGCCCAACTGGACGTTGGCTTGTTAGCCTGTATGTAGCTAACTGCATGTCAGGTTCCACGAGAAATAACCTTTTAAGGACATAGTGCTTTGCTGCAACTAGTAATTAAGTACTTATTGTTTCTTCACAACATTAGCCACAAAGATCAACTCTTGTCAAGAGGTGGACACAAAATCATGGACACCTGTAAAATATGATTCCATGCAAAACTGATATCAAGAGAACATTTTACCTTTGCAATAAATATACTGATTCATTTGTTTTTAACCCAGTCGGTGGATTACACAGTAACACCGTAGACAAAATACAGTAACATTAACACCTAGTTCTTGAATTGTATTGTATTACATTGCAAGCTGTTAATTACTGTGGCTTTACAACTATTTCCTGAAACTGCATTATATGTTTCAAGTGTATTTCAGACATGTTCATGTTCATGCCAGCTATTGTAATTTAATGGAGGAAAGTAATTACAGGCTCATCAAATTGAGACACTGTAAAGAGAAAATTAATTTCAAATGATTGAAGTTATTTTTAAAACAGCACATATATTTTCATATATATATTTCTATATGTAATTAATGAAAAGGTAGATAATGAAGATGTTACACCTAGGTGTTTGTACATTGCTCTTCGTTAGTAAGTATTTATTGTCATTGGAAATGTAGACACAGCAGAACGTGATGGTAGATACAAGTATTGTTAAATTAGTAATTTTCAAAGTTGTACTTATACATACAGACATAATAATTGATGAATAAAGGAAAAAACACATATGCTATATAACTTGTAAATCCTTTCATATTAGCCGATTAATGGACTGTTTATCTTTTGCACAGCCTGAGCTCTTCAGCAGCAAGAAGTGGAGGACAGAGAGAGATTAGGACAAGAGAGAAAAAAGCAGAGGGAAGGTCAAGAGTGAGGAGAAAAACAACCGATTACAAGACATCACTGCATGCCACCAGAGACGGCTGCTGCATGTGTTTACAATGCTGCAGCGTCCGTACAGATGAGAAGTCAAAACAAGGCTCCTGCTAAAAACCCCAAAAAGTGATGGAGTCTAAATGGGGATGGGGCCCCTCTGGTGAATGACAGAGAGAAGAATGGCAATAAGGCAGGTAGTAGGCAAGGTGTTAAAAGTTGATTAGGTTGCTAAAGGTCACTTTGTCAAGCCTCATCAGCTGTCCCAATGGGGCACAAGAAGCAGCACAGGGCTGCAGCACTGCTGCTAATGAGACAGAAGCAATGTCGTCCTATGGATGTGTCCTGCTCCCATGTACAGCAATGTTCTGATGGTACATGCATGCCAGTACCCAGTTAATGTGATGAAGATAACGAAAAACGTCTTGACTAACCTGGGGTTAATGTAACAAGCCCCGCACAAGAACACACAGTGCAGAAGAAGAGTTGGTAAGGCATGTGACGCTAAATTATTTGATTTCAGGAATTGGGAATGCAGTGAGGTTTAAACATGCATAAGAACATACACACACACATGCACACACAAACACACACACACACACACACACACAGGTTTACACGCCATAAACTTTTACATTACAGATTAATTTGTTCATTTGAGCAAATCTATGTTTGGTCCACCCACTGCTCTTGAAGGGTCAGTCTTATGAAACGATTGCGTATTTAATGAGGCTCTGCAAACAAGTTTACACACATGCACACACACACACACACACACATTCCCATACGCTCTCATTACGTACACAGTCCATGTTCCCACTCAGTACAGCTAAAAACATGCTGATGTATGAGTAACTGCTGATAAATACAGAAGATGCATCCACCCCCCAGAAACACAGAGCCCAAACTACCAATCAGGACCAGACCTTTGAACTCCTGACTGACACAGACACACTTGCATGCATCAACTCATCTTTATTGCAACAGAGAAAAAAGGTCAGCCATCAGAGACGCAATTATCATGTTTCCAACAGGTGCATTTATTAGAGCTACGCTTTGTTTGCTTTTCTGAATCTAAATCAGGCTGGGGGCCATTACGCTGCAGTGCTCAGTGCTAATACAGCAACATAATGTCCTGCAGGTTTACATGCCTGCAGAGGCACTTTGTCAATGCCTGTTTCTACTACAACAATGGCAGTCAGACACATTATGGGTTGAAGTGATCAATATTTTTTATTACCACCACTTTGTTCTACCTCTTGCACATAAGCTCCACAATAATTGACATTTATGCAATTTTCAGGGCCAATGCCTTTCTTCTTTTCACAATGGAGAATGTGTGTGCGTGTGTGCATGCTCGTCTGATTGTATGCTCTTATGTGCTTATCTGTGTGTGCTTGTATTCAATATTGTGTGTATGCCGTGCACGTCTGTTCATGTAAGAACTAAATATAAAGTCCTTCATAATGAGAAGCCCATGAAGGTGAGACTGGATCACAGGGAAAGGGCATCAGAACAAGAAGTGATGATGGTCGCTATGGTGCTGGCCTCCATGATAGCCAATCACAGCTCAGAAAGAAGAAAAAGAAAAGCACAGCACATGTAGCAACACAGAACCACGCTGTACCTATTTTAATTCAACCTCGACAAGAACAGACCTGCTTTAACACCAGAGATGATGGAAGAAAGCAAAATCACACTCAATATCAGTGTTAACTACAACGGCCATCAATTGCTAATCAATAAAGCGGTACACCTCTGGGAGACGTGTTCCATTAGGTCTGCAGGTCAATGTGTTTGCCAGCAGATAGCACTAGTTTATTTTCCCCAATGCTTGTCCCCAATCTGATTCCCCACTCGGCGCCATTTATGTGTACCCGTGGTCAACCCCGGAGTCCTATCAGTCAGTGTCTCTTGGAAGGCAGAGGATGAGCACATACGACCGCTGACCTCTTGTCCAGGATGACCCTATCTTAATTAGGTGTGTGTGTGTGTGTTTACCAAACATCTGCTCCACTTGTACCATTACTCTACCGTCAGAGAAATAGAATCACATTCATAACACAGACACAAGCAATATCACTGAGTTATGACGCAGAGATGGATTAAATATTGAGTGAGATTACTGACAGAAAACTGCAGCCAAATTTCAACCTCCCAACATGTTATTGTCTGGTTTAACTAAACTGTGAAAATGTTGGTTTTATACATCAGTGGTCATTTGTCCTTTGGTTGATATTCATGTTTTTTTTCAGTGGCAAGCTCTTTTGTCACTATCACTACATCACTACACAGGCTGACAAAACAGACTGTGAGAACATGCACGTAACACAAGAGCTAGTAATTAATGAAATGACCTCCGAATGCTGCACCTATAGCAGCCCTTTCTCATCACAGCCACAGCCACACACACACACACACACACACACACACACACTCACACACACTAGAATAGAATGCTAGTCTGTAGCTGCTGGAACCTGCCAATTATTCTGTACTTTACTGGACCCTCGCTGCATCGGAGGTGTGATTGGAATAACAACCATCCTCCACGCAATTCTCCATTCCCCGTAGGGCAGCACTGAAACAGCAGGGAAAGACGAGATGGTAGCGGCGATGAGGAAGAGGATGTGTACGAGACAGAGGAAGGGGAGAGGAAGCGCAAACAAAAAGCCAAGGATTACATGAGGAAGGAGAGGAGGGAGAGGAGGGGGCTCTGTGGCAACATGCAGAGGCAGTGTGAGAGTGAGTGCTGTCTGAGTGACACTCACTCTCATATCCCCCCCTCTGGGGAAATAACCCCCTTAATCCAGCATGCTCTTTCAGATAGACAAGATCACCCTTCTTCTCCCAGCAAGGATATGAAACGCTCCCCCTTGTGATTCAAATACCAGGGAAGAGGGCTGGAAATCGAATAGACAGCAATGTGACGTGGCGCAGCGAGAGAAAGACATCAATGCCCCCGTCTCCTCCTCTCCAGCAGCTGACTCGCTTCCATGGAAGGAGGCTCAAAGTCATTGGTTAACACTGGAGGAAGTTGCCTGCCATTGGCTCATTTGTTGGGAGGTGGCATAACATTGGCAGTAAGAGGCATCCTTTTACTTTAAACACTTGCTTTTTATAGGACAAGGGAACCATGTTTTTGTTACAATATTCTGAACAGGTTTTCTTTTTTTTTTTAAATCTAAAATAACTGGCCTAAATTCGCAGCTTGATTTCTGAAAATCATCTACTATATCCTGCCTGCTGTTTTTAACGCCAAGCCCCTCTTAGTAATATCCTTTTTAATAAGGACACACAATGTGACAAACACTCGGAGACAGAGTTAATTAACAGTACATAGCACTGGACGGACCACGGAATCAATAAAGTAAAGGCGTGCCCGGTCGCAGCAGGCCGAGCGGCAGGACCCGCCAACAACGCAGCCTTTCAGTGTAAACCGAGGGAGGTCTTTTTCTCTCCTTACTGGTAAATCACTCCCCAGCCAGGCTGCTTGGCACACAGAGCGAACTGCAGAGCTAGGCCGACACAGTGTGATATTATATTAGCATTACAAAGGCTTTCCCACCATCTGTGACACACAGTGGAAAAAAAAAAAATCACTTTTCTGTTTCCAAGCCCAGAGTGCTGATGTTTCCATAGGTTCTGTGAGGGGGGCTGATGGGAGTGTGGCTGGGGATGACAAACGAACCTCGCATTCATTGCAGCCGCTCTGACACGTGTGATTCACCTCCAGTTCAGGAGGCTACATACACGTAGCACGCTCAAAGCCCTGCAGTTATTCAAAGCCTTTTAACTTCAGCTTAGGGTTAACAAATAGGTTGATAATGGCTGTGAATAACCATATCAGTGTTGCACCACTGCACTCTCTGTGGCATTTCTACTCTGATTCAAAAAGATAGGCCGGGTTTATGATCATTTTCTAGCATAGTGTATGATAAAATAAATCCATAAAGTGCTATGTTCTCCTCAGTGAGAGCAGATACAGTTCTGTGCTTCACTCAGTGGCCTAGGGGAATGAATAGACTTGGCTCGTCCACACAGCTCTCCTTGCTTTCCACTGTAGCCTGTTGTCACTAGCCCCTGGTCGTACGCCAGTCGCCTACTTGGCAGGGAGAGGTGCTGTACAAAGCAACTGGCAGGTCTGGTAAATAATGCTGATGGAGTGTGATAGAGAGAGAAGCATCTCCTTTATTCCACACAGCTACTCTATCTGTTTCAGCAGAGAGAGAGGAGAGACAAATGCCGCCTGCTTTTTTCTTTTTCCTCCAATCTATTCGACTGGAGAAGAAGGAAATAAAAAGTACCTAGCTCCTCTTTGTAGTATCTTTCATGATGTTTGCCAGCTTACGAAGTACCAATAGCCCTCAGCCAATGGCGTACCAGTATACCCTGCACTGCAGGAGCAGACTACCTGCCAACAGCTGGGATTTACAGTTGAAACGTCATGCATACAATTACACAGATGAAGGAGGGACGAGTGGACAAAAGCAATGCAGCGTTGAGGGGAAACACTCATCCAGGCAATCATGCAAAGCCCTCTACTTAGTTAGTAAGAGAGGATGGAGGAAGAGTGAAAGGACACACATGATTATCATATAGTGACTTTAGAGTTCCAGCTTTGGCATCAACACAGAAACATGAACTCTCTCTTCTGTGAATGCTGTGACTTCTTTAACCTTAAGTTCAATCTTGTAGCAAAGAGCTCTGAAGTAGATTACAATGCATTTTGGTAAGAGTTTGTATATGTGTCTTTATGCATGCTGAAACTATAGCAGAGCTAGACCAGGTCCAGAAATATTGCCATCATCTCATTATGAGTATCCCTATTCACCACAATTACATACCGCTATGAATGCCTCCTGTGTGTGCACATGACCGAGGTGCGCAGCTTACCAGAGGCTATAGGAGAAAGCCCTGCAGGCTCTACGTGCACACATCCAGGTACAGTGAGCAAAGGAAGCATGAGCACTTATCAGTGAAAGGAAAAAAATCCCGTAAATGGCAGCTCTGCACCAACCTGTAATCCATGTATTTGAATGAATACTTTGCCCATGGACCCCTGTCATCTGATGTGGGTATTAACTGGGAGTATTACTGCATATAAAGAGCATATATGGCTCAGTGGCAGCATATAAATCCACTCTCATCCACATAGGAGGTTGAAGGGTCAATGAGGTTTCAAAACCGGTTTGATATTCCTGTCACTGAGCCTCATTCTGAACACCTGTAGATGCATCCAGCATCTTCCCTTTCACAAAGAGTAATTTTCATTAGCATAAGGCCCAGAATATCCAGCCTGGCGAAGCAGTCAGGACGACAGCTTGGTGAGACCGAAGGTAGCAGGGTTAGCTCTCTTGTCAAAACCAATATCCACCTCTTGAAGACTAGACTGGGGAGAGTCCAATTCATCTGCATAAAGGAGAGGCACTGAAATCACCTCTCATAAAATATGACAAGGGAGCCAGCTCACACTGGTTAAAGCATGATGAAAGGAATGGAATCCAGCACAGCCCTCTCTGTGGATAATCAAACAACCCTGGCGTTAAAAGCGTGGCATTCAAATTCAATCGGGAAAGCTGCAGCTATTTGAGTAAATACGCGAAAGGGAAAAAGACATTGTTGTTTTTAACTTTTGTGGGAGCGGAAAGATAAATAGATATGTACTTTATTAATCCCCAAGGGGAAATTCTTTAAAGGATGTGCTTTATAATGCCTCATATTAGAAATAAACATATAAAACAGTAAAATACTTAATATTTGGTAAGTGCATAATGCAATGAAAATAATAAAGATTTGTACAGGCGTGATCTTAATGTTTACCCGGAGCATGACAGCCACATCAAATCACCAAGGAAACATATTAACTAGCAGACAATTACAATATATCACATAAAGATATCCTTGTTGCAACAGGGGATCACCTTGTGCAGTGGAACTGTCAGAGAAAAGACAAAGGATAAAAAGATGTAAGCGATATATATGCTTTAAAAAAAAATCCTGAAAATGTAACTGGTAAATATATCTATGGGGCAATATACCGTCGATGAACATCAAGGAGCTGCACGCGTTCACTGACACAGCAACAGCGAGCTTTTAGACTTTTACAAGTAGTGGTGCGGCAGAACAGCCGGGGCAACAGGGAGGGAGTATGAATGCTTTATTCCAGTGTGTGAAGTGGAGCTGGGAGCAGAGAGGGGAACGTCTCAGTGACAGAGGCTGATGAAAGCCCTGCACAGAGCAGTCGAAAGCGCCGACACATGACACAGCTCATAACTGCTCACCATCCAGGACAGAACCACATTCATGGAGCCCTCTGCTTCATGTATATTTAAACACTCTTAGCTCCAGCTCAATTTCAGTTTTATATATATATATATATATATATATATATATATATATATATATATATATATATATATATATATATATATATAAAAAGACGAAGCTGGGATGACCCTGAATGGAAAGATTATTTTTCTTTACGTCATTGTTGCATTTTAATTAATAGAAAAATTGAGCAGGCTGTAGTGACTCTGACACATTAAGACAGTGTGATCTTCACACATGGGTGTATCTTCAAGGCCCTTGGTGTGTTTGTGTATGGGTGTCAATGTGAGAAAGTGCGTGGGTGTATTTGCTTGACTATATCTTTGTGTAAGAGGAAAAAGGGAATGACGCAGTGATGAGAGCAACTGAGTGAGAAGGAGAGAAAGTGTATAGACATGAGGGCTGAGAGCGAATGAGAGGCAGCGAGAACATGGTGGTGAGAGAGGAGGGGGGTGTCTCTGTGAGCCCAGGGGGTAGGTAAGATTACAGATGTACACACAATGTTCTGGAGCACAGGCCAAGGGCTGAATAACAGAGTGTTGCTGTTTCTCCAGAGCTGCTTGCTTCAGCTCACTCTGTGTCTTGTTCCGCTCAATGCCCAGGGCAGCCATTCAGAGACTCTCCCCCAGTAACAGCACAGACAGTCTCGCATATCCCAAATAGTTCCTCCAACAGAATGGCACGGTTGTTGATGAGCCCTTACAACAACAAGAAAACATCCAGAGTAGTTTCTTCACAGCGACCTTTTTTTGTTGTTGTAATAATTAGCCCTTTGGATTACGTTTTCCATCATATTTATTTATTAGGTTTGCTGTATTCCTATGTTTAAATGTAGGGCAGTAGGGAATTGACTCCTCCTTTGCCTCCTTCGATTATCATTTCAACCAGATTAAGGTGATACTACAATTATCTCAAATGCCATGTAGACATCCAGGCTCATGTTAGTCAAATTAAGGAAGAAATAACCCGATTAATGTGGTTTACGTGTCAATCTTGTGAATTACTGCGGCACATATAGAGCTTAGTCAGACTTCTGATTCTGATCATAGAAAAGTGTCTCACTTACACACAACAAAACAACAGCAAAACTGGAAACAACAGTGACCCTTGTTTTCTTCTTCTCTTAATTTGAGGCAACAAAAAAACACATTTTCTGCAACAAACCTTTCAAACAACAAACTTAATCATCAAAACTCAGGGGAACATTACCGATAGTGCGCTTCAATTGAGCAATTACCTTGACTTGGTTGTCCTCTTTACCTAGGTTATAATGAGCACATAAATACCGATGATCTCACTATTATTAGTATGTTGAAGATATTCAGGAAGTATTGAAGGTGGTTCAGGGACAGAAAATGTTCCAAAAGTAACTTTTTTCAGCTAAACATAATTTTAAAAGAAAACATTACAGACAGAACCACATTGTTGTTGCTCACATATACATGTTTTATCAATGTAAACCTGTTAATTTGTAAAAAATAAAAAATAAATTAAAAAAATGTGGATTGACTTTGTTATAAAGTGTTGGGTCAAACAGTATTAACAAATTGTTTATATTATTCTTGTTTTTATTAAAATTGTTGGTAATATGTATTTGGGAAAAGAATATGTCCCAATCTAAATAAAATGTCATTTTAAATTGTAACATTAAGTTGTTAGTAATAGAGCAGTCAAGTCACTGTGGTTGTGATAAGTGTTGCATGCTTTACTGCTGCCCTCGTTGACAAATCTTACTGAGAGAATGGCTTTACTTTTTGTCCTGTCTCTGTCTCGACCCAACAAAAACTTTTGCTTCAGGGGCTGACAATTAAATTGTAATGTTTTGCGCAGTGGCAAAATATACAAATTCTGTACATAGTTCTTTTCTTATGCATATGTACTGCTGTCGGGAAATTCTCCTTTTGTCAGGCAGTTTGACTCCGTTAATCTCCATTTTGTTGACAATTTTTCGAACAAAAGACTGACATCCAGAAAGGAGAATTTCATTTCTAGCAAAGAGATCAACACTTCTGCAAACAGTTACCTAACGGGAATTCATACTGACTAAACAGACATTTAACATCAGAGAAATCTACTTGAGAGGCCAATCCAAGGAATGTCTGAAACAAAAATGTCCACGTATGAAGAAAAACAACCATCAAAATGTAGAGAAATGCAGGATACTGAATAGAAAGCATCTAAAGCTCAAATGTGGAAAGGAATCCACCATAATGTATTATATGTGTGGATAAATCTGGTCTTAAATATTAAAGTTAAGCATTATATGTCGCCTATTTCTATTAAGTGTATTTCTAACCTCATTTGTTATATTTTTTATCATGTGTTTGTTTTTATGTGGACATTATATTTTACTCTGATGAAGTCAGTTCACAGAAATGTGCATCGCTAATGACATTTTTTTAATAAAAATGGCATCAGACTATAATGAGCGCGGGGATTTGTAATTTTATTCAAGGCTTCTTAAATCTGCAACGTAACATTCCAATGAAAATTGCCACATTACATTTCAAATGTTAACTGGGCACGAGTCAGTTACGACGTGGATGAAGTTGTGTTTAGAGCGGGCGTGTCAGTGAGTAGGCGCGTGTTGAATTAGTGCCACAGAAAATGTGACAAACAACAAAGCAGAGTCCAATACAAGCATGATCACTCGCTACTCAGAAAAAAAAAAAAAACTGTTTCAGCGTCCAAACAGCCTCCCCACTTCTTGACTGATAACATCACAAGTCGGTGCCAACTAAAATATACAGAAAGTCAATTCCACTTTCTGCCTACTCTATTATTTTACTATTGTTAACACAAGGCTAAATAAAGAGCTGTTATCGTGGCATTTGTTGGTGGAGGAACACATGCAAACTCCAGAATCCCTTGAATGTGTGTGCACGCTTATCAAAACGCTATGTTTAATGCATCTATGGCAAAATCTGGTGAGGTCAAGATATTTAACAGCTGGTAGGATATATGGGGTCCTTTCCTTTCAGACGTACTTAACTGCAGCATGTGGCAGCAGGACTGGCATGTGCATTACATCATCTGTTGCTGTGCAACATAAGCAACTCCTTCAGGAAAGTGAAAACATGAATCTGTGCATTTTTCTGCACACCAGAGGAGAAGCAGAACTTGTTAGACAAGTTTATACTGTGCAAAACAATGTTCTATTGGATAACCTACATAACATTCTACAACATCAAAATAGCTTTGTTGTGGGAATAGCAGCAATGCAATCATGAAAACTGTAACAGTAAAAGCAGACAATTTATTTCACACAGGACGCAGTGTTATATTGTCATTATGTCATTTGTTTGTATACTTTTATATAAATCCCAGGAAGAATAGCTGGTGTGAAACAACATCTAATGGGGATCCAAGTACACTAACAAACAAAGAGAAAACTGTGCAGGCCTCCCTCCCTTTGAAAATAGCTTAGTGTACATCGTTAGGCATGGAAGGAAACATCATCTGTCCTTTGATGTATATTTAGGATGCTCTGTATTCCTTAGTTTTCACATAGTAGAAGCTAACACGGACTGTCTTCAGGGCTCATCGGGAAACTCCAGCTTGCTTTTGATCGTCCTGTTGCATCCAGACTGTGCATTACAAATCTCTAGCCACCAATGTATACGTAGGTGCTTGGGCCACTGCCCTGGATAACTAGAATGTGCACTGGTATGTTTCAAGAAAACAAAAGTGTTGGGAGGAAAAAACTGGATTGAAGTCTTTCTTGCTTAAGCGTCCTGTATAGCCTTTTAAAATGGAATTTATTTACCTACAATTAACCTCTGACTAAAATGAAACAGTTCTAGAAAAATCGGTTTGTACTTAAGAGGCGTACGACTGCACGACACAACCCCTGGCATGTGAAAGTAATTTTGAAAAATAAATGAATATTAACAGTGTTTCTGATGTTTTTTGTGGATTTCTTTCTACGTGATCTGACAGAAGAGCCTCACACTGACCTGAAGGCCCACCCATTGATTATGAATATTTATGAGGAAACGAAGAGAAAAAATATATCCATAATAATATCCAGCAGACCTTGACTGTGTATCAATTTGATGTTGCAAAGTCAGAAACCTTGATCATAATCATCTCAGGTCGAAATATCAATGTTAATGTGGATTTAAATTCTCCTCTGGCCTGAAAAACCATGAACAGCAGTCAAATTATGAATTACCACACAGTGTATTTGTCATACATGCACAGCATTCACTGAGGGTATAACCACATGTTTTATTGTTGCACCAGTGCAATACCTCTACAGTTCATTCAGCGATGCAGTGATCTGCTATAAACCCACATTTGCCGTCAGTCCAAAGGTCCATGATCTCCCAAACTGTGGGAGTGGGAATCATACCACTGTACAGTGAAGTACAGTGGTATGATTATCAGATTGACAGACGTGGTATTTGTGCAACTGATGACCTGTAAATTGTGTCGACGAGGGATGTCACCAAGTCAAAGGAGTCAAACTCAGGTGGAGCGTGAGTTCACTCTCTCAAACTTGTCAAAACTCAAGTTACATTGTATTGCACCTCTTAGCATCTTGGCTCTAAACAAGTTTGTGGACAAGTATTGAAGAATTGAAAGGTAAAACATACACTCAAGGTCCAATTGACTTGTCTCTTTGATGCATTTGGTTTGTGACCAAGACCAGTAATAAAATGATTTCTACACATCTGGGGCAGTAACTGGACTTGTGACACTGTCTAACTTGTCTTCAACCTCCAGCAGTCGAGTGCTGCAACACGAGCTGGGGACAAACTCGCTGCCGTTTCTGACGAAAACAACAAATTCATTTATGTAGTTTTTCAGCTATGAAGTAGCACACAACCTATGTTTCCTACAGCACGTTGATTGAAATGTTTTATCTTACAAGAAGTAGCTGTTAATAACATTACAGTTATAAAACACAGGTGTTAATATTATAATTCAAAATACAGAATCTGCACTATGGCAAGAAACAAAAGAGAAAAAAAACTGTTGCTGAATTGATGTATTAACTAACCACAAATAATGTGATTTTTTTTGTATTAAAGTACCTACTACTATAAATGCTTACCATGCCACACTGACGTATGAGGATTGTTTTGTAATTTATACATAGCTGTCAGTTTTATTATTAAAAATCACATTACCGCTCAATATAGATATATTGGATAATATTGTATAATTCTACACCTGTTTTACTCACAGATCTAGTCATACATCCTAAATATTAAACAACATCATAACTGATGTGAGAGACGCGAGAATATCATCTGAGTGCACATTCAAGTCAAGGCCACATTGTGGTTTTGTCGTTGGAACAGTGCATCAACTTCACCACAGCGCCTCTCTGACCTCGTTAGATGCCCTTTTCCGCGACAATTACAGCCTTCTATTAGGCTTTTGTCCTTTAGCATGCCTGGTGGCCTTGTTGGCCAGTGTACAGCTTCTCCTGTGTGAATGACAGCTGATAAAAGCGCTGGGTTTTTGCTGGCATCACCGCCACTGTGTAATTCCACTGCAGGGGAGTGTGCTTTTAGCTATAAAGCCCGCTGCCACAAGAGCACTAAAGACACAGGCACCAACCCTCGCCAAATTGCCCTTAAGCTCCAGAGGCATTTCATCTGACATGTTATTGACAGAGACAATTGTCACTCTTCTAACCGTGTGCTATTTATTGTATTGCATCACGAGCCCTGCGCAAACCACCAGCAACAATGAATGCACAACAGGAAGAGATAAGGCTGGTAGCTGCATCAAATACAGCCACCCTAATTATGAGGGTCCGCATTAAAATTTCATAACAAAAAAAACAAGATGACAATAAAGCCTCTCAAGTCAATAATGCACCAAGGCGGCACACAACAAGATTATTTTAAACAACCCAGAAACCTCAAGTAAAACACTGAACCCAGCTTATTTATGCTTGCAAAAGCATGTGTTTGTGTGTGTGTGTGTGTGTGTGTGTGTGTGTGTGTGTGTGTCTGTGTCTGTGTTTGTGTGTGTGTGTGTGTGTGTACGTGTGTACATGAGTGCATGTGTGTGTGTAACAGAGAGAAAGAGAGAGAGACCTTGAGTGCAATGGGAGGAGTAGATGCTGCAGCATTCAGGGAGGGAAAGCAAAGCTAACTGTGAGTCAGACTCTCTCTTTTTCTCTCGTTGGCCCTTACCTCCCTCCCTCCACTTCCACTCTCCCCTTCTCCTCCCTCTCTCAGCACTTAAGCAGCTGCCTCCACTTATGCAGGGCACATTTCAGATGACAGGAGGGAGGGAGAAAAAGGGGAGGAAGGGAATGATGGGGGCGGGGGGTAGCAGGAGGAGCATTGGGGGAAGGAAACAAAAGGTTGCACTATGATTGCACAACGATTCAAAAGCTGCTGAAGGGGGACATTCCTGCCTAGGTGAGGATGCTTCCCCCTCCTCCTCCTCCTCCTTTTCTGCCGCCACCTCCCACTCTAAAAACCCACGCTGCTATACATCAAAGAGGAGAAGGTTAACCGCTAGACACAGTAACCTCTGTAATAGAACTGTTTTCTAATGACCATCAAAGAGTGTTTACTACCTCAGGGCCTGTGATTAATGGCTGTATGCACAGGCAACCTCCTACCTCACATCCTCTCACCTCGTGCTCTGAGATGGGGAAAGAGATGTAGAGTAAATGACAGCTAGAAACCTGCATGCTCTGTAGATTCTTTTAGGACACGACCAGCTTGACCTTCTGACCTCCTTTATGTCATACTAGTATCTCATATTTAAAACACAGAAAAGTACATAATAACCTGTAATAAGAACATCACGTTTATTTTGTATCTTTACTGAATGGATGGCGATGAAGCAATGGGATTGATTGCCTTTGTAGTTGAATTTACATGCCACAATATACACAAAATGTATGTAATAATAAAGACAAAATATTTCACAAAATGGTACTTTTATCAAAATATCTATACAGAGCTGCTCTTGCAGGTGTAAAAAAACATGTAAGCAGATATTTTGCTCTCAGCAGCACATTATTGGTCGGTTCCTTACAGAAAACAGTTGAAATCAGGGTTGAAAAACAAACGTATTTCATGATGTGATAACAATATGAGTGAGGGTTGGTAAGGTTAGCTTTAGAGAAATATCAGGATTTGGGTTAAAAGACTGCATTTTAAGTTTAGGGTACCATTGTCGTCAGGTTACGATAATAAACACATGGTTAAGGTGAGGAAATGATTGTGGTCATCCTTTAAAAATGTTTCACAAAGGAATCTGCGCTGAACGGGCATGTCGAACAAATAAACAGCTGAAATCTCCATTATCATCTTTACCGCGACAGCGTGATGGGCCAGTGTAATGGGATTCCTGTTTGTCATTGATTGCACCAGGAGAAGAAATATTTCACACACTGCAATGCAGACTTAACCCAAACTGAAGCCATAACAATGCATCACATCTGTCTCAATGGATTCCATATAACCTATTAATTGGACTGAAGATATTTTTTCAGGCTTAAGTATCCCTCTGCTGAATTCAATACAGGCAGGCTTTTATTTAAAAGCGGCATAACGTTTGTTCAGTTGTAAACAATGCAGTCAAACGTTGCGATCACTGGTGACAAAAGCACAGTGACGTTGTTATACTGTAAGGCCTGACAACTGTGCTGAAGGATGAGTGATAAAGATGACTAACACTGTGACTCCAGCAGCTACCAGGGAGGAAGCTGAGGTCATCCCCCCTCAGCGCCTCTATCAGCTTTGTGTCAACGGGGAAGGAGGCTGCAGGAGCCATGCAGCACCGCGCTGATTACAGGATCTCCCTCCGCTTTGTTCGCTGCACAAATCATCCTGAGTTTGTCTGACGAGCTTTTCATCTCGAGGTTTCATAAGTGGGATTTTTACTTTGATAAAATGACGCATAATTATGTAGCTTATCTGTGAGGCTCGTATTGCTTGTATTGGTATATCATGAATCACGTCCACACACTATTTAGTTTTGCTTTGATTACATTTTCTGCTTTTCAACATTAAAGGTCAATATGAAGAGCAAGTCCTGTTTTGTTCTCAAACTAAGATAATGTTAGAGGTGCACATCATAGAACCTTTGAGACAACTTTTGTTGTATATACCGTGTAGCTAGCAGATACAGGGTGACGCGATGAGAATGGGGGAAATTCAGGACAGAGAAGGGAGTTTAATACTGCAAACCATTGCAAGTCAGAAGTCAATATTTCCGAGCTGGTATTCCTGACTTCCTATCTAAATGTGTCCCTGTGCATCTGCTCGGGAAAACATCTCTGAGCTTCACAGGTATCTACAAAGGCCCAACATCAAATACCACAACCCCATTAGCGAAGAGAAGCGGTGTATAAAGTAACCATCTCTACATTTACAACAAGGGAATCTTGTGGGGAACATTGAGAATCTAATTTAAGACATATGAAAGATCTGCGGTAACCCGGTTAAAAGGGACAGCAGGAGTTGAATAGTACCACAAAGACGCACAAATCAACTGAATGGAAATGGCAATGGCTGATACAACGTTGTTGCAGCATGTTTCACAACACAAACACCACACATCAAGTCACAAATGATGAACATTTGACTGCGTGTGCGCCGCTACTCGTGTGTCTGTGTCGGCAAACTCAGGCTATTTTTGGCGGAGGTCTGTTTTTGGTTTACAATGTACAGTGGTCCCTCGTTTATCGCGGGGGACACGTTCCAAAAACAACCCGCGATAGACGAAATCCGCGAAGTAGTGAGCTTTATTTTGTACCATTATTATGCATGTTTTAAGGCCGTAAAACCCCTAACCACACACTTTTATACACTTTTCTCAGACAGGCATTAACATTTTCTCACATTTCTCTCTTATTTAAACACTCTCCAAGTTTCGCGGATCTTAAAAATAAGCCCGAACAGGTTTAACCAATTTCATTTTAATGATCAATCTACGAGGTCCTTTGACCGCGCCTCTTTGTCCGGGAGCCGCTCCGCAGACTTTTTATCCGGACGTATTCTGCCCTGTACAGGAGACACTGCACGGATGAGATTGATTGACAGTGTGTACAGTACAGTCCCTCAGCTTAATGAGGGCGCAGAACGCAATGCGCGTTCATACTGTACGCTGTAAAACAAAACAACAAAAGCACGTTTTGATCCCCCTGCTAGCAGACGTCTCACTTTAAAAACATGGCATTGCACGATTGTCTGGTTTTTTGATTAACTGTTTTTTAACTCACTGTATCCTTCCTGAAGTATCAACATCTGAGTAACATGCATTAAAAGAACAGTTTGACATTTTGGACAAATTAGTTTAAACACTTTCTTTCTGAAAGATGAAAAGATCATTGTCACTCTCTGGTCCTTGAGCATTAACAGCGCAAGCATCGAGAAACAGTTAAGTTAGCATGGCACAATCTAAAGTTCAAATCAACACCTACCAACATCATTTAGGCTAAAAAGATCTGATACCACACGGTATGCTTCAGCACCAGACAGACGACAAAGTTAACAAGCAGGTGAATAAAGGCTGAAAAACAGAAAGACTGAAAAAAGAAGAGGTCAAGTGAACAGAAAGACGACCCCCAATGAATGCTAATGTTGCTCATACGCCTGGATGTGAGAAAAGGTATTTGTTTGCTAACATGTTAGTAATAACAACAATACTTTCAGCTATTTGTCTATGTCCTGTGGCAAAGAGCAGACGGACTGCTGCTTCAATTGCCTTCGCTTTCGTCCAGTTGTTCCGAAGAATCAAGAAACACATCTTCTCTGTTCAGAACTAGTCAGCCATTATCACTGAAATGATCAGTAGTTCTGCTGCACCTCACAGAAAGCCAAACAGCAATATGCTGAAAGGGTCACTGAATGCATCATGAGCGCACTCCACTTTCTTTGGAAATAATGTTTGATGAGGATAATGACGCACTTTCAGGTAACTTTACGAATATGGAATACAGCAGAGTATTTTATTTATTTTTGGCAAGAGATGCAGCCTTGCTTCTTGAGTTTCTTCATTTTATTGAAAAGAACAAACATTGGTGACTGTAGAAAAAGACAACATTGACGATATACTACGAAGAAAAAAAGAACATAACTTTACGAGATAAGGAGCGGCACGAAAATGACACAGTTCGAGACATGAAATAATAAAACATATTTGTCGCAGAGACTGGTGAGTATGTGTTAATAGGAAAAGCCCATGGCAATTCTGGTTTCCCAATTCCCTCTTTTCTAGCAGAATAAATGTCCTGCTAATACATCCATGGTCTCTTAAGCCAAGACAAAAGCAGCTCATTGATAACAGCTCAATAAGTGAGCATGGAGGTCTGCTGAGGGCTTTGATGAATTTCCATTCAATATGTGACTGCATTAGATTGTATATGGCTTTTTTTTAAACTGTATTTTAGCCCTGAAAATGCAGTAGCTGCAATTTGCCAACTTCTACAACACTGCCAACTCCACCATAATACAATAACAATGACCGAGACACAATAAAGTTATAAATAATAAGCAGCGGATGAATAGTTAATGCACATTTTGTAAAATACATTCCTTTTTAAGTTCTTTCTTTAAATCTAATGATTATGAAACTGAGAGAAAGAAAGAGAGAAAGAGAGAAAGAGAGAGAGAAAGAGAAAGAGAGAAAGAGAGAGAGAGAGAGAGAGAGAGAGAGAGAGAGAGAAAGAGAGAGAGAGAGAGAGACATCTTTTCCAACACATACAACACCCTCATTATTCTACTTTTTAAATCGTGATCTTTCATCAGTATTTTGTTTTCAAAATGAGAGTCTAAAATGACGACAGTTTTCATCCACATCACAAAATCCATTCCATTAGTCTCACAGTGAAGATTTCCCTTTGTTCTCTGAGCCACAAATTATTTCCCTGTTGCTTCAGAAGGCGACTCCTTTGCTTGGCTTCAAAACCAAAGGACGGGGGCAGGTGGGGTGGAGGGAGGGGGTTGGCAGAGGACAGAAGGAGAAGAAAGGCGATACGCCGAGGAAAAGAGGGAGAAAGAGGGGGATGACAAAAGGGAGGGTGGCGAGAAAAAGGCCAGAGATTGAGAGACAAGGAAGAGAGTGCTGTCAGTCAGCGACGACAATGTGTTTGTATGTGCTGGGCGGTAATAATGAGGAGAGGAGGGGAAACCGAGCCACACTGCTCCTTGGACCGTCCTCCAACTCAAATCTCAATATTCAACCACCATCGCTGATAGCACGCCACTTTCCTTTGATATTTGTTTTCCCCTTAAAAGTCATTAATATTATTAGTTTTTGAAACCTGGCTTAGAGGCTTATTGATAGGCTGCGCAGATGGAAATATAAATGGCCTCCGAATTTCGGATGAGAGAGGACAATAATTCCCCACTATTGCCCGTGTGAAGCTGCAGCAGCTCTACAACAGGGAGTTTCTGTGTTTACCTGCGTGAAGACAGCATGTTGCAGTTTATGGGCCACCGTGTTTCCAGTGGACTTCACCAATGATACGTAAAAACACAGCTTCACTGTCAAACACTTAATCAGGAGGTATGGAATCAGTGAGAGCAGTAAAAGGAGCACACTGTCACGGTTTTAATGTGTCTCTCTGTGTTCGAGAGGGGGGTTAGACTCTCTGATGTGCCACAGCTGAAATTGGCAGGCTATCAGTCACAACCCTGTAACACAATGTACAGCATTTCTAAATGGTATAAAGAGATATGACAGCCAAAAAGGCAGAGAGACAGATCGAGAGAGGAAGGGAGAGAGCGAGTGAGGTTAGAGAAAGAGAAGACACAGGGACCGAGTGCAAAGCAGAGAGGGAGAGAAATGCCATTTTTAGAAGCCTGATGTTTTAGTCTAAATGTTTTCTTTACAACTGGGTCAGAACAGCCCATTATTCTTGACTCGGAAAACAAGAAAGCGTTTAAGTCTTTTGACGCCGGCAGATCCAAATCGCGGTACAGCGGGTCACATTTCTCATCGCATCGCAGTCGTGGTCTTTAAACGATACCATATTGTGTCTGCACGAAGGAGAAGTTGGCAAGATATTTGGGAAAGGGGGGCAAGCATTTCATTGACAAATGAGAACAAAGCCTGCTCAGCCTCCCTGGCGGTAATCAGGCCTATTGATTAGCGGCTGTGTGGGTCTGTGAGGGGCCGCAGAAGCCTGGGAGCCAGTGGCTGTGTGCATATGCACAGGGGTATTAGCAGCTCTTATTCGCTGAGCCTGTGGGACAATACAGCCTGTGAGCAAGGTGATTAAAAGGCCCGAGCTATTGAGCTCCTCCAATCAATGCCCTCCTGTGCTGCTGGACAGAGCTGGAGGCAACCGCCTAAACAACACTCACACACATGCTAACATACTATCGCATTCCCAAACCTCAATTTCTCCCCTCCTCGCCCCTAAATCCTAAACCAACTTCGTTAAGTGTCTGGGTCAAAGGGCCAAAGCCCCATTGCCCTTCTGTAAGGCTGGCGTTGACCACGCCGCACTGCAAAGGGACTTGCCATTTTCATCATGTGCAATGGCCAATTAAACAAATCTAATACTGGAGAGAAGCAGGGGGTGTGGGATAAAAGTAGGAGCTTTTCATTTAAATGGATAAGGTTAATGAGTTATTTGTATGGTTGACGTATCCCGATGGTTTAAAAGGTTAGGCGCATCTACACAGCTGCCCTTTGGAGTGATCTCCTCCGTTTCACGCTCCCTCAAGCAGTGGTAATGAGAGGTCACTGTGCACCATGAGGGCCCTGGGAGCGAGCAGCCCGGCCAGACAACCACAGCCACTGTCATATTACTATTTCCTCCAGAATAAACAGGCCTTGAAGAGAGGAACAGGTCATTTCAACCCTTTCTCTTAACCTGCCTCTCTCTCTTTCAATATCCTGACAAGTGGTCTGCTCTCAGCTCGCCATGACCGGAGAACAATCCTCCCTCTTTCATATTTTCAATAACGGCAGAATCCTATTTTTGTTTCCTAATGGAGTAGCTCTGTTTTTTTTTTCTTTTTTCTTTTTGTTTTCTCTTCTCTAAATTTCATTTCAGAGAACTGGCAGTCTTCTTTACATTCACCATAGTGCGACCTGCTCTTTTCTGCCGCTGAATGTCTCATCAACAACTCACGTTAAACCAGTCAGAAATATTGCGCATTGCTATCGGATAACCATAATGGAATATATATTTAATGGATGGAATAACAGAGCATATACATAATATATATTTATTGTGGTAATTTCCATACAGGCCCCGTTGGCACGAACGTGTTGGTGCGAATCATCAGAGAAGGCCCCGCTTAATTCAGAGCTATTGATTCGGTAATTATTTCATAAGCTGGTATGTCCAAATACTCACAGGCACAGAAAAGCCCCTATCACAGGCGGCCAGGCAGCCCGGGGTGTGTTGCTGTCAGGTTTGCCAGTGTGAGCGGACAGAGGCGGCGGGCTCTGCTTAAGACAGAGTATTGGACAAACACAAACAAACGAGGCAGCGGCCACTGTGACTCAGTGCTCTAATGAACCAGCGTATTGACTTGCTGGCTTTCTCTTTCTCTCTGCCTCCATGTCTCTCGCTCTCTCTCTCTCTCTCCCTCTCCTCCTCTCACACTCACACACTCTGCCTCGCTCGCTCTCTCCCTCTGTCTGCTGTGTTTGTATGGATCCCAGCTGCCACTCGGAATACCAATTACTGTAGGCCCAGGAGTGGGGGGAGGAGAGGGAGAGCGGTAGAAGGAAAGGGAGGATGAGAGAGAGAGAGGGAGAGAGAGAGAGAGAGAGAGAGAGAGAGAGAGAGAGAGAGAGAGAGAGAGAGGAACTGTGGGGAAGCAATGATGACAAGGAAGTAGAGAGCGGGAGGAAGGGGAAGAAAGAAGAGAAGCGGTGGAGAGGAGGCAGGGAAATGAAAAGCGATCCAGGAGGCTTGTCCTCACTTGGTGGCCGGGAGAAGAAGCTCAGAGTCGTGGGTGATGACGAGGAGGGGGAGGAGGAGAGGGGTCTGTGGCACCTCACAAGGAGGGAAAATCAAAAAGTGTCTTCATGAGAGACACTTGCATCCCTGATGCTGTGACACTCTTGCTGCTGACACACAGGGTGGGAAAATCAAAGGGGACCTTTTTGTGGTCTGCCACAAATAGGTGCGCCCCCCTGCACAGGAAGAAAGAAGAGGGGGGGGGGGGGGGGGGCAGGGAGTGTTTCACAGGTTATATTTTCCCGGTGAATTCCTGGGACGAAGCCGCATCTCCCATTACAAGATATTTGTATTTGATAAAGAGAATTGGACCGTGGAGAGCTTTTGGTTCCAATGACACTCCCTCTCCCTTTCTCTTCTCTTCTCCAACTACCGCAACAATTCTCATGACAACCATAATGAGCATGCTCACATTCTGCACGATACCACTAATTTGAGAAATTTCCAGCACAAAGACATAATTAGACAAACTAATTAGACGAAGACTTCGCTGCACAGAGATCCTCCGCAGTTCAACTCATCCGCCTACCTGCCGATGACTAAAATAGGAAGCAGCCGTCAAGCCCATCCATGCTTATTCCCCTCAGTTTGTGCGGTGAGATGTTTGTGAGATGGCGCACAAGGGGAGAATAACATGATCTCTCCCGAGGGCTGCAGCCGCTCCACAAGCAGCCGCGTCTTTGTTGTGGCTTTAGTGTCACATGAGGCTAACAGGTCTTACCCAGCCACAGATTGTCTTCCTATTTTTATCTAAGGCAGGAACATTGTCTCAATGCTGAGGAAAAAAGGCACCGGCGAACATTCTGCGCAGGCCAACAGCTATATGTAAGACATATTAATAAATCATAAAGAGGCACTCATGAAGCCACGAACACTTAAAAGTACACAGAGTTCCGATCGAGGTGTTCACACTGAGCTATAGGTGAAGTGGGGTTTTCTAATGAAGAATATGAGGAGAGTACTTAGAGGGAGTTGGAGAGGCGAGGAAGCTAGAAAGGTAATTGATTTTAAAAGTGATGGGAAAACCCACAGGTCTCAGGAGGGAGCAGCAAACCGTCTCGACGGATACAGAAACCCCAGCTGCCTCCAAGAATAATGGAATTAATTCTTAGTGTGACTTAAATACATTTTAGAATGGGAACTTAAATTAACATTTCCTAAAGCCCCCAGAGATGGAGTCAAAGTGTAAATTGCTACATTTCTTTTTTTCCTTCTTCTTATCTCTCAACAATGGAGCCTTTGTCCTCTGAATAAGTGTTCCTTGTACTGCAAGTATACTCTGTGTTATCCAAATAACAGTGTTCGCTGGAATAAACATCTTATCATTATGTGAATGCGGACTGACTCGTGCATACACAAAAACAAACATCCGTGCCCACACAAAAGCTCAGAGGGCAAAATAAGCATGTACGTAGACATTCGTATGTTTGGCTGCTTGGCTGGCTGTCACTGCCTTCACTGTGGAGTCCCGGTGGATATAAGAGGGAAAGAGACAGGTGTGTGTTTTGTTATTGCTAATTTTCTGTCGGTTCACTAAGTCCAGGTAGAGTCGATGCACCTCGGGATTAACAGTCAGCACAGAGGGCTTCTGTAAGCACTGGCTGCCCCTTAAGCAGCTAATTCATACACACAAACACACACACTGCAATACACACACTATGCACATAGATATCTTAACCCACCTCTCCTGAGGCCTCATCACTGGAGCCCAAACACTGCAGCAGCATACATCTTTGATAGTGAGTTTTAGACCTATTAGATCATATGGCTATAAAGTATGCATGCACACTGTACAC
Organism: Clinocottus analis; assembly: GCF_023055335.1. Taxonomy (NCBI): domain Eukaryota; kingdom Metazoa; phylum Chordata; class Actinopteri; order Perciformes; family Cottidae; genus Clinocottus; species Clinocottus analis. The sequence continues at coordinate 7,820,361 of NW_027175821.1, forward strand.
TGGCTCTCCCCTGACAAAGACTTTCTCTCAGTAGAATTACCTGCATAAATAAACCATAAGCAAATCCCAAATAGTGCACACAAAAGGCAAAACAGGCGTGCTCAAGCGTGAGCATACACCTCAGAGACGGATATCAAAGCCGCAGCGTCATTTGAATATAAAAGGAAAATACCTGCTGTTTTGATGCTCCCAAAGTATTTAGCCCATTGTGACAGAAACATCACTGTATGATAGCCGTGTTAGAAACAGCTAAAGAAATGTGAGATTACTGGACTGTATGGATGAGGGGCATTGATGTACGTTCCGCTCATTCATACTGTGAACATTACATATTTAAACTGTGTTTTCTCTTGAGGTTTGGTACAAATACTAAAGTTTACAAATCTTCCAACTTGACTGAGGAATTTGATAATATTTAGTTATCTATTTACAAGGTCGGACTTCTCAAATTCAACAGGTTTATTTTAACTTATTTACTTACTTTCATAGACAAATAATCTGCTGATTTTCTCAATTGATTAAATGGTCTATAAAAGTGAAAAAAAACAAGGATCCATAAAAAATTTCATAGAGCAGAAAGTGGCGTCTTCAGATTGCTTGTTTTGTTTTTCTTTCTGATGGTCAAAAACCTCAAGATATGCAGTTTCTTTTAAAAGAAGCCCAAATACAGAGCAATTCCCAAAAATGTATGCATTGAAACTCGGGAATATTTGACAATTTAGCTTAAAAAACAAAGATAGTTTTTCTGTTGAAGGCGACTAATTGACTTATAGATCAGCTCTACAGTCTTAACACAAAGCAACCAAACACACTTTAATGAAAGTCAAGAACGAACTAAAGTATGAACTAATCAGCAATAATGTAAACAGACGTTAAGTCAACAACACAAAGGATCTGACAAAGCATCCAGTGCCTGCCAACTGAATCGATAGTAAAAAAAAGTTTAAAAAGGTTCAAAACCCAGCCCTAAACAAAGGAGTCCTTAATTTGTCCAATAATGATGTACAGTATAATTGTGGGAAATTGCATATGTTTTGGCGGAGAAGAGGGGGCTCAGGGGTTGGAACAGAAAAACATGCAATCATGTAAAAATAAAATATTTTACAAAATTAAATATGATGTACATGAATAAATAACAAATTAATTCAAAAAGCTAATCAAAATCCTCAAATTGGAGCCTAGAAATTGTACAACAAAATCCAAATATCCTGAATTCCAACAGTACACAAGATATGAAAAAGAATCTCTGAGGCTTTGTGTGACTAAACGATGAATTAGCTTTTTTTTTTTCATCAGCGGTGGTTATGCTGAGATGCATATTTGGCTCCTTGTGGCGAGCATTTAACTGGCTCAACTGTAATAAATGTGGACTGTACTCTGACAGGGCCGCTGAATGACAACTTGGGCAAATGGGTAAGAAGAGCACAGAGAGATAGTGAGTTGAAAAATGACTATTTAGGCATGACATGGCTCCAGTACGTCACCGAGAATGAATGTGAGGCATCTTCGTCTAACTTTATGTCACAATTGGCTATTTGTGTGTGACAGCACAGACTGGGTCGTAATGTAAAATGTGTGTGGTGTGTGTGCGTGTGTGTGTCTGCATGTGTGAGTGCGTACATGTGTGTGTGTGTGTGTGTGTGTGTGTGTGTGTGTGTGTGTGTGTGTGTGTAAGAGAAATAACTGAACTCACAAAGCTGAAGAAAAGCCCACGCCAGCAGTAATTCTTACTGGGGCTAACACACACATGGAAACAAGCAAGTATACACACAGCTGTACATCCTAGAAGTCAAAGAGCCACACTACATACTTCATTCACCCTTCTGTGATGCATCTGAAATGAGAGGTCCTAATTATTATTTCCATTGTGCCCCACTCCTGTGACAAGGACCACTAGCTGTGAATGATTATAATTATTACCCGTAGTAGAATAGCAGTCATGCTGTTGTATCATCAGCAACATCAGCCAACAGATCAGGGTCAAATCCAACTTGAAATTCATGTATGCAATCCAATTCACATTCTCTGTGTTAAGATATTCAAAAACATTTCTCATTTGACTTTTGCTTAGATGTGTCGCGCATGGATTTCAGCCTGTAGCGGGTGATGGTAAATGGAAAGTAAAGCGCTATTCGTCAGCTGACTGTATCTGACAGAAAGACTATTTGCAACAGGCTTTTGTCATTCTGCCTTCCGCGTGAACCGTTGCAGTATTAAAAAAAAAAGAAGCTATTCCATTCAATTATCACTAATGTTTGATTAGGGCCCGAATGGTGCAGTCTCCACAAACAGCAGCACAATTAAAGTGAAATGAATTACAGCGAATCTTCGACCGAACGCTGGCATTGCCATACATTTCAAACACTCAACTTGTGCGCAGTGAAAAGATTTACAGCAAAATATAGCCTGTCCCTTATTTGTACATAAATTCACAACATCGTTGAGAGTAGCAAACAAGCCTGTCTTGAATGGCTGGTAATTATGTACAGCAGCAAATAAAGCGTGGTTCCTTTCTGAGGCACTGGTGGCTTGTTAAGTGGTGAACAGACAAAACAGCATTTAGAAAATGAAAGGTGCAGGGAAACATCCAGGGCACAGCCAGCTTCTCTCCCATTAGAGACAACACTCGCGGCCGTTTGTTTGTTCCAACTGGCTGTGCTGGGAGGACGCACCCTGAACCCCCACCACCAACAGTAACAATGTCTCTCCCTTTTTTCTGTCCCCTCTCCCTCTGTCTGTCCAGCCCTTCCTCTAATCTTCTCACTAGGTCCATCCCCCTCTCCTCTGCAGCTCCTCTATTTTCTCCTCTCTTATAGTACACCCTACCCTATGTTTTTGCTCTCTTTCTCATCATCAACCCCTTTTTTCATCCTCCCCCTCCCCCCTCTCCCTCCCCTCTTTTCCATCCACCAAATCAAAGATAAGGCTAATGAAGGTGGCTTATTATTCCAGCATTCAGGACCTTGACAGACAGTATACACTTGCAGCGTAACATGGATATGCAGCTCCTCTGGCTCCAACATGAGGAATTTTGGGGAAGAAAAAAAAAACATGTTCAAATTAGACAAGGGGCGATGAATCTATTAGTGTTATTATATAACAAAAAACAGAGCTGTTATTGCCACTGTGTGTGCCATTACAAAGGGAACAATACATGGGAGCGCACTGTGTGAAACCAATTAAAATCCAGCCCCGTCATATAGCTTCCTCTCTCCCGAGTCATGTTGTGAATATGCTGCTTTCACACCATTCATGTCAGTGCACCTGTGTCCACTGCATTAAATCCCAAACTCTTTCTGCTCCTTCTCAAATTTCCCAGCATCACATCTCACTATCTGTTTCAAGAATCCCGTGAGTTGAAATACAAGGGGGCCCGGGAGAGTGTGAGCAGAACAGGGGAAATTTCACATTATCTATCCATCTGCAATATAAGGGTCTGATGTGGAAGCAGGAAATGAGCTATGAACGTCAAGCCTGCGTGCTCGTGGTCCCAGTGGCCACCAGCCTACATATTGAGATCAAGTAGGCAATGCGGAAAGTGGTTTAATAGACCTCATTTTAATTGGACTTTTATTTGTTAATGGCAGAAATCCTGATGCATTACTTTAATTATCATGGCAGAACTAATTCATGACCACGGTGCAACAAACGTGGCTGGACTTGGCATTTAAATTGCATCCACTTGCTTTTTTCTCTCCCTCTTTTTTTAACCTCCTATCCTCAAAGTACTCTTGCTTCTGCCTTCGACAAGAATTTCTCTGATAGGGCTTGTAAGGCAAGTGATGGTTTAAACCCTCGGTGTACTTTAGTCGGCCAGCTGTCATGAATGAATCCAGAGAAAGAGGAGAGCTCTGAGGCCATTTTTCCCCTAAAAGCGCTGGGGCCCGCCCAGATCCTATATGTGAGCATGCCCATGTTTGCCAAGCCCTTAGAGTGCAGAGAAGCCCTCGTCGGTTTGGCTGCTGCTATGGAGGGAGGGGACGGGTGGGGAGGCACAGCTCCCCCTGCAGAGCACTGGTCCAAGACAACCACAGGCAGCCTCTGCTCACATCCACACTCAGCTCAATCACACATCAACGGCTCTGTCAATGCCGGCCAGCAGCCAATCGAGGGGGGATCCTTAATGTCTTTCTGATTGCGCTTTTTTTAAATTAATTACATGACTGGGCTACAACAGTTTTGCCTCAGTGCCTCACGTCTCATACTGACACATATTTTCTAAAACGGGGCATTCTTGAAAGTAGATTAGCTCAGTTTGCCTGTCAGCTACAGATGTAAAGTGTGCCGCTCTCAGCCACTGTGTACGTGTGTGTGTGTGTGTGTGTGTGTGTGTGTGTGTGTGTGTGTGTGTGTGCGTGCAGCAGAATGTGTTTGAGTGTGTTTACGTGTGCGCATGAGCATGCGAGTCCAAATGTGTGTGTCTTCCTGGAACAGCTCCCGTCTGGGGGGCAGAGCAGGCAGCAAAGAGCTCAGCAGCGCCTCAGTCCCTCAGGACACGCTGCAGCTCTCTCCTCGCGGCCATGAAAAGCAATCAGAGCCCAGCCTTCTCCCCTGGACTTACCTCTGCCTTTAATTACAGAACTCAGCAGCGGCAGCAGCACAGAGAAAGAACGCCTCCGCTGGGCCGCAGCCAGCATGTCACAGCCCAAACACAGGGCCGGGGTGGACGCAGCAGGCCTCTGCATACAGTAGCCTGACATGAACACAGTCTACTTAAACATATGAGTTCAGCGTGCTTCTGCATCGACTGGGACAGAGTCACGGTGCTTCCATACTGTAGTAACACAATGTACAGAGAAAACCTGCAGAGCTCCACACTTAAAACACAGCGAGGCTCCATATAGGCAGGAAAAGCGCTTTCTGTATGCTTAACGAAATGCTCTCGCATGTATTCTGGTATTTGTAAAAGTCAGAATGCGTTATGCTAACTATCAGACAATACCTATTTCTTAAAAAATAATCAGTCACACAAATAACCACCGCAATGGTGTGTCCTTATCCTTACTGTGCTTTATAGTGATTAGAACATGCAAGGTGTAAAATATTCATTCTTAATAGTGATCCATTAAAAAGAGATGGTCGATGGGGACCCGTGCATGCTGTATAATAGAGACTCACTCCCATTCAACAGACGGGGTACGAGAGGCCCAACACATGTACCTAAGGCTGAAGCAGAGGAGAAGCCACAGAGCACACATGGGCACAGGAAGATAAGAGACTATGTACACAAGCTGCTGGTTTTATTGCTGCAACATAATGCTCAGAAAGCATTTTAAACACATTTTCCGAAAACCTTCCAGCGCTGTCCTTGCTACTGTGGAACAGAAGCATGGTGTTGAAATGTGTCATTGGGCTCAATTTCTCACCCAATTTGAAACTGAACAGAGAATGGCACAGTGGAAGCAACGAGACTGACTGGGAGAGGATGTGAACGGCGAATGCTGTTCAGACAAAACCTCCACAGCGAGCTCGGTGGCTCATCACAATATGAAGACACAGTTTAATATTATAGCTCTTGTTATCTTCCGCATCTATGATCTGCAAACAAGGACAGGCGACCAGAGCATGGAGGCTCTCGACCCCCCACACATCACGTATCTTCAGGCCCAATAAGGGCACACGTTATCATGTATGTTAACGACACCCACATCAACGTGTCAACTCAATTTGGCCCTCTTATAGGCTCTCTTTGACTCAATCAATGCGTGGCCTTCCATCTAGTTGCCACTGCTGTCCTCACATGAGAGAAAGGAGAGGACAGTGGCAGGCTGCCCCATCAGTTTAGCGTTACATTTCACTTACAGGTACCCGATGCAGGCGGAAAAGTCCAAAACAGCCTGCCGAATAGGCTAAAAAAAGCTCCAGAACAGAAATCATACCAAGTCATTTCAGGTCAATAATAACTGAGTGAGGTGCAGATCATTAATTGTGGCAATGCACTTCACCATGTTCTTATTTGAATTTCAAAATCACATTTTGCAAAGATATATTAGTTTATATTAGTTACAATTGTATCCAATTAAAACCCAATTTGAAACAAAGTTAACAACTGATTCTAACACCTCCACAAAACCACAGCACAGAGGCTGTTATTATGGGCTGCAGCTCATTATTCTCTAGCATGGCTTGTCTGGCTCACAGTGTGGCTGACTGGGGCATCCAGTAAACATCTGTCATGAGGCATCCTTAAAGGGGAGCACAGACACAGTACGCCACTGATCTAGTGACCCGACAGTGCAGGCATTCACACATTCCTCGGTGCACCTGTGTGTGCTCTGCCATCATAGTGTTTAGGCCAATTTTAGGAATGTGTGCTTCTAAACCGTTTATGAATCATTTATTTGCCTTATCACAGTGGAGGGGCCTAGCTGTAAGATGATGTGTTATCCCACTGGGTTTCAATAGCCCATTCATGAATCATTCATTAGTTTGGACTATAGATTATTCCCCTTTATTCATTTCTCATTCATTTTGGGGCAGCACTGCTCGGGATGCATAGCGTTGATTCAAAATGACGTCCACAGGCCACTGTTTGCCTTCAAAACACACAAACAGTGCAGGGTAACTGGCTGCAATATGAACCACCACACGTGGCATCTGTATTCGTGTTGAATGTCGGAGCCTAACGCGAATAGGTCAGTGCATGAGCTTTAAATAAGTGGGGGTATTTTTTTTTTTTTTGCAGGGAAAAGGTAATCGATGGAGCAGAGACGAATGAATGTAGGCTACGACAGCTGTCCCAAGCAGGGAGAGCAGCTACTACACCGCATGCTTGGTGTGTTCTCCCTTTGAATAAAATGTCCGATCAGATCGAATCAGGTAAAGCAGGGATATAAATCAGTGTGTGTATAAATCAAGCTGTCATGTGCATACCTAATAGAGCTCGCTCGCGATCCAAACACACACGGCACGCTGAATAGCAGCATAATAACGTTTTCACTGCCTACCTCCAGAGCGTCTGCGCCCAAACTGCGTTTTTCCCCCGTCGCAATGGGATCCTCCTCAGCCGCTTTGGATAGTAGTATCAGAGATGCGTCTTTCGCCCGAAATGCAAACACTTCCCCTGCATGTTCCCCCCCCCCCACCCCCCCACCCTGCCCGCCACCAGCAGCGGCAGCAGCCCGGGCCTCCAGTAATAGCAGGTGGACGCGCCTCTCAATGATGGAGACAGCGCGACTCTCCTCTCCCCCGCCGCTCCATTTTCAATTACGGAAGAATTCGTATTCCAGGAAACGCGCTATAGGGCAGCCAGCATGTCCTAATGTCGCCGCTTTTCTCAGGACAAACAGGGGCCGTCGCCTCTCAAACTCCCGATTCGCGGCGCCCCCTCGCCTGTTATCTACCTTTTACGAGATGCTTGATGTTGCCATTGTCACGCCGTATTTTTTCTTCCTTTTTTTTTTTTTTTTTTTTTTTTTTTTTTGCAGCTGGACCTCTCCCCCTCCTTGCGGCGCGCAGTCTCGTAGGCGCGCACTTTGCCTGCTCCCCCTCCGATTCTTCTCGGTCCGACCTATGAGCGCGCACAGCCAGCCGACGCAGGGCCACGCACTGCTTTGACGGACGCGCTGAGCAAATCAGGTAGCGCTCTCCAAATAGGACTGTATCATAACAGGGCAACTGCAATGACATGAATAATGAATAGGCTACTCATGTATGCCTATGCTGGATGATAGGCCCACTCATAACACTTACCGGACTGGAGGCAATATTTGGATAGACTTGAGTGTCTCTCTCTCTCTCTCTCTCTCTCTCTCTCTCTCTCTCTCTCTCTCTCTCTCTCTCTCTCTCTCTCTCTCTCTCTCTGTGTCTCTCTCTCCGAGTTGAGTTGGATGTGCACTGTGAAGAAATTGATTAAAAAAAAAAAAAAGTCGATACATTGGTAACATACATGTTATCTATGTTATGGACTATTTATTAATTTCTTCATTTTTTTCTTATTATTCTTTTTTTGAATGATGAATAAAATAGGTTATGTGTAGGCAAATATTAGTACTTGAAATGGTCTTGTCTTGCAGTTAAAATGCACATTATGTCCTCTGAGATCTTCCAGTGCTGCACCCTGATGTACTGTAAACATGACAGTACACAAAAACTGGCACTTTTCTCTCTTAAGATATTTTGTAAAGCTGTACTAGTTGCACTTCAGACTCAGGAAAGAGTCATTTATATACCATTCTTTAAAATAAATCACTGAAAGCAAAAATCCTAAATGCTCAGTTGATAAATCGATTAAACAATGGACAAAAGAATCATCAGCAACTCACAGACATCTATTTTTTTTTTTTTTTTTTTTACAAAATGTAATTTGCTCGTTTCACCCTTTACAGTGTGATGACCTGCTTCTTTTCTCTGCTTTATATCACTATTGATTGTCTCTGGTTTTGGGACTGTGGGTCAGACAAAACAAGACAAAGACGTTACCTGGGCTCTGGAACGTTATGACGGTCACTTTGATTGATTACAGGGCTGCAATTAACTATTATATTCATTATCAATTATTGTGACGTGTATTTCCTCCATCAACCCATTCATTGTTTGGTCTAAAAATATCAGTCAACTTTTCCATAATATTTCCCAAAAATGCAAGTGGACACATATTTAAACTGCTTATTTTGTCTGTAACCAAAAATATATTCGGAAGTACTTCACTTTAGTTTAAAGGTAAATGACTTCACGTACTCCTGTAGTATCATTTTTAATAATGTATCATAATGTATTAGTCTATTTATATTTTGTATTAATAATTTTAATCTAAAAGGTAACCCATTTTCTCATAGAAATGTATTGGAGTACAGAACAATATAGTACTCTGAGAGAAAGGGGAGTAGAAGATAAAAGTTGCATAAAATGAAAATAATCAAGTGAATAACAAGTTTACTCAAGTAAATGTACTTAGTAACATTCCACCACTGACTATTGAAGTCAGTGCAGAAGAAAGTATTCACATTAAAAAAACTGGTAAAAGTGAATTTATGGCATTGTAGCTTGACTATTTGTTGATTTACTTTTCAATGAACCAACTTGTTGTTTCGGCTCTAGAATTATAGCAGGTCTATTATTTTTAAATACAAAGCTTCCATTTCCGTCTTCACTGATGTTAAATTGCAGTAATTGCAGTTATGCCCAATGAATCAGAACATCTAACTAAACAATTTATTTAAACTAAACAGTTGATTTCCTGTTATCTAAATACACAATTGAGCCGTAATAGCATCCAATAAAACAGAGACTAAATATGTCTTTCTGCTGCAGCTCGGTCACACTCATTATTACCATTATTATCACACGTAAAGACGGATTCCTTCAGCTTGAATGTGCACACATGCCACGTGAACACCGGCATTCATTTGTGGTCTTGATCTGCAGTATCTATCTTTAACTCTGAGGAAATAGATCCAAAGCATTATTGTTATGATCTATGTTTCTACAAGACAAATAGCTAATGAACTCAATCGTGACTCCGGAAGAGAAATTATAATCACCTTTCTTAAAATACCATTTTAACTGTAGTTGTCATTATGTTTTTACAGAGGAGGAGAAGCTTCTCTTAAGCACAGCAAGTTGATAACAAAACTGAGAGCTGACGAGAGAGGAACATTTTCATGCTGATATAATTATAGTTTCTTCATGTCTTTGTAGTAAACAGAGGTAATCACTACTGCACTGCGGCGAGTGAAATATAAAATAATAGCTCAACAACTTACGTCGATCATGAATATTGTTGTAGAAAATGTTGAATTAGGGGTTTAAATAGTTTGCTTGCCATACTATGTATCTTCAATATAAAACATAGACCGCCAAAGATCCTGTGATTATTATAAAAACTGTCATAACATTGGTTTAGAAAGTTTTATATCTAGCTAATACCTAGCTAATAGCTAATATCTAGCTTAATACATCAACTCTAAAGATAAGAAATTAAAATGATCATATATTTGCCTACCATTATCATAAACATGGCATAATACAGTATCCAAAATATGTTTTTGATTAGACTTGTGAATTAATGTAGCTTAAAGAAAAATTAAACATGTTTACTGATTCGACACAAAATGCATTGAAGGAAAATTACCCAAAGATAATTTGCGGTGTAAAAATTCTGTGTAGTGGAGTAATATCTAGCTTAGAATGAAGAATGAATGTGCCTTGTTTACGTAGCTGAGCTGACCACGTGTGTGTGGTTGTGTGTATGTGCCCACTGCCTCGAGCTACGCCCTTTACAGCTGCAGGTTGTTTGCACTGTTGGGGATGTTAGCGCTGCTAGCTGTTAGCCACCGGCTCGGTCGTCACCATGATGAGAGCCATGTGAAGGCAATCCCTCAATTATAGATTCGGAATTCAGCACCTTTAACGTAACACTCAAACAGCTGTCCGTCGTAGCTTGAAGCTTAACTGCTCTGATCCTCTGACACAGATGTGGAGTGATTCATCGTATTGTCCACATTTCTGTGTTTTAGCACTGAGAATTTTGACGTCGCTCCTGTTGGGGTTTGCAGGATTTCTGTTTCAGAGTTATGAGTCATATATTATTCTTCCTTTAATGTTACCTTGTAATCCCTCCCGTATGAAATATTGCCTGTACTTGTTTTACTGTGTATGAAATAAATGTAAGTATGTAGTTGTACTACTTCTTGACCAGGTACTCGAATCAACGTCAATTATTTAGTTAATTGAGTTCATTGAACTGTCTTTATTATTTTGATGACATGTTTTACAGACAGGATAAAAACTTTGATTTGTGATGTTTTTGAAGATTTCTGACAAAAGTACGTCTGAACGACAGTTCAGGAAAGTGCTGAACAGAGTTAATGTCAAGGTAAAGATATGTTCTGTGAAGGCCTGCACAGAATAGCAGGAGCTTCACCGATACACTTAGCATGGTGATGAAATGTTTTACACTATAAAAATAATAAAGTGAAGTGTTCCAGGCCGAGCAGTGGAAAAGATAATCTGACTCGAATGTGAAAAATGTGCAGATTCTCCGTAATACAGTTTAAATGAATCGACAGGAGGTGACTCTGGCATTCAAGCTCATGTTAAATTAAAGGCTGTGAGGAGTTGAGAGCAGAATGTAAATGCTGAAATCTCTGTTTTTACGCTCACCGGGTCTGACAGTCAGTGTGAAACCTCCAACAAGATTATAAAAGTTGTAACCCGCGTGCATCAATCTTTGTATTAGCGCCACTGTGCCTGACCAAACAGTGTAAGAAGGGGCCATTTGGTCCAAATTTGTCAGCTCAGTTTGAGATGTGGTGAGCGTGACTCAAAAAGCGGTGCTGGAATGTGCACACAGGTTCACACGGGTTCTTTCAAAACGTCGAAAAGGCAAGGCAAGTTTATTTGTATAGCACATATCAACAACAAGGCGATTCAAAGTTTGATGAATAAAATGCAGTAGTGAGATGCAGAAATTGATTAATATCCTTAAATTTAGTTCAATTAAAGGAGCTGAGGGTCTCAGCAGACCTGCAGCATGCAGGGACCTTGTTCCAGATAAGTGAAGCAGAAAAGCTGAACGCTGCTTTTCCATGTATAGTTCTGAGTCTTGGATCAGAAAGTAGACCAGTCCCAGATGACCTGAGGGGTCGGCATGGTTCATAGCAGCAGATCACAAACGAATGTAGGCCCTAAACCATTCAGTGTTTTATAAGCCAGCAGGGTTGTTAATCGGTAGCCAGGGCAAATACCTCTGAATGATGGGCACGACCAGACCGAACACATGTATCCTGCTCACAAGGACACTCGGGCATGTGATCCAGTTTTACAGTTTTCTCCTCAACAAATTCAGAGGTAGAGTTCTGGGACTTTGGGTCACCATTGCCTGACAAACCTAGGTTTTAGAAAGTTGTATTTCATTACAAAAAAAATGAAATTATGTTAGTGGGATTCTAGTTTTTATGAGAAATCCTTGAATAGAAAATCCCTTGTACAGCAGGAGTTATTTCTGTAACGCCTAATCTACAGACAGACAGTGATGACGATGATGTCATCCAGGCACAGACCCCCAGAGCTGCTCCGTAGACAATGAATAATGTAACAACTCCTGTGGGACACGATGACAGCACCCACAGTCAATTTTACTGTAAGATGGGGACATTTTCTTATTTACAGCTAGCGGAGTAAAAATGTCCACCGATTTAGTCACTAATTCAGTGTCACTTCACCTGTGACATCTAATGACATCACCAGTTCAGGTCTTGCTCTGATTTTCATTTATAGACAAAGAGATTGTGACTTTTCAGTCTAAATCAGCAGATCATTAACTGCAGGATTTATATTCTTATCTTGGTTTTTGCCTATTTATACATTTCGGGTTTCAGTCTCCATCTCTATAATCCTACGTGTAGCACCTGACACAAGATACCAGACATTTTGTAGAAAATAAAAGGAATTCAAATTCAAATCAGTGGAGTCATAACTTCTCAAACATTCTTGCATCGTAAGTTACCTTCAAAAAGAGAAAGCGTTTAACCTTGCACGGTCATAGGTGAAAAGGATTCATCTGTTTTTGTGACTCTAAAAGAGAAAGAAAACCAGAGATTCATAAGTTGTGTATCTGCCGCATGCATACATACTGCAAATGTGAGGCCTGGCTCATTCAGGCTCTGCTCAGAGGTTGCATCAGCAGCAGGAGACTGTACATGTGCAGTGATGGCAATACCACTATATCTGTGTTTATTGACTTTAAAAAGGATCCAGCGTGTGTATGTGTGTGCAACTTCACACATGTGTGAATATTCATTATCATTTTGACCAGGAGCCTTGATATAGTACACAGGGATTACGCACATAAATTTACACTCCCACACAAAACGGTGGAAATAACTACATCTTCTCTGAGGCATCCATGCATATTTATCAAGGCGTAGATGCCCTTGGCCACATACTAGTTCCATTGTAGTGGGATGGGAATGAGCATACTGTCTGGTGCTGAGGGATGGCCCTGAGTCTCAGTCATGATGATGAAAAAAAGTGTGGCGAACTTCAGCAACGGGCCAGGGAAGGTGTGTGGCCGTATGGCTGAAGTCCTCTCATCACCTGTGCACTGTGAACAGCTTTCATGGGACCAGGGATGCAGCTCTTTTCTGTCGACGATCAAGGCCGACATGTTGAATCCATCACTGAATCACCATGCGAGATAATGTGGAACAGCTGTCGATGGTCAGAAATAGTGCGTTTGAAAAGAAGATATCTTCCTATCTGCACATCAGCAGCATGTTCTTTGAAAACCTCTCTTTCTGTAGAAGATTGTGGTTTGCATTAGAGCCTGAATCTCCCGCTGCGGCCCATATTAAGGACATTATTAAAGGCCTTTGTGTGTCTGTCTCTCTTTTGCGCCTGCAGAATGCTGCATGGTAAACAGAGAGATGGCTTCCTCATTACCTCCCAAGGACATGCAAGCAAACAGCCCACAACAGCACTAATCACATGCACCAAATACAGAACAATTAAGGGTCATTGAACAGATTTTGTGACTCCGTTTTCAAACATAAATAGCCAGAAAGCAAACCCCCTCTATGTGTACGTCCATCTCGGATTGCTCAGTGACTTAAATATTTGTAGGGTTATGTCCTTGACCGTATCGAACACATACGCAAAGCTTTGTCTCAGACAAGAAGAGAAAAAGTAAGAAAAGCTTCCTCTCAGTGAAATAGCCGAGGCTCTCTCTCACCGAACCCAAGCAGACCGTGATGAATTATCTTCACTGGATAATTAGTGAATACCCGGTTAGGAGCAACTGAACATTGTTGGGAATTGCTAATGAATAGTCTCATAATCTCATCCTAGGTTAGATTAGAAGGACCCCATTAACATCAACTCATCTGCCTGGACATCTGACGCATGAAAGGAGACCCATCGAACTAGTAATCATCGAGTTGCTTTCCTTTTGAGCAGGGCTCCATCAAAGTCTACTTTCATCTATATAATGTGTGACTTCCTCCAGAGGTGGTGGAGGCCTCACTATGGCAGGCCATTTCACCAAATCACTCCCATTTAATCTAATAACATACACAAATAACTATTCAAAACATTGTAATGGTCAATCTCTGGACATTTTTGCCTTTTTTTTCAAAAGTGTTTTTCAATGGAAGATGGTTCATATGAGTTTGTTTGCAGATGTATGAAAGGTAGCCACATGACATCGATGCTAACACTTAGCACCTACAAGTGGGTGCTGGAAAAAAAAAACATATTAGAAATGATTGATAGATAGAAATGATAGAATGATAGAAAATGATTTGGAACACGTCGAGACGTATGTTGAGATTCACATTCTCGGTCATACTTACGATATGATTAAAGATACAGAGAATAGAGTGATCATGGACATCCGGAGACTCAAATGATGTTACTCCCTGTTGATCATGTGACGTGTGTAACGTCTAACATTTTTAGAAGAAGGGAGTTGTATGTTAGGACAAAGTGAAAACCTATATACTGTATATATATATATATATATAATGAATTGTATCTTTAAATGATAAATGCACATTTAAATCTAAATTTGAAACAAAATATAAGTGTTGTGTTAGAGGATGGAGAAAGGATCAAATTCAATTTTTCAGTTCTCCGGTTAGTTCTTTTATTTAAAGGTTTAACGTTCTTAAATTGCAATTATAACAAGACACTTTGCTTGATGATATAACGTGTTATACAGACACCTTCCATGCATATTTATGCATGTAATGTCCTGGGGACAGAAAAGGCACAGATTCAGCGTAATAGCTGCACAGCAGGGCTTGGTCTGTCACGTTATGTGAATGTTTTTGTTATTGTCGGTTTCAATTATAATCTTGCCAAAAGGCTTCACAGAAAGTGCTGTGTAAAGTGTCTGGTCCCAGAGGAGGATCCGTGGAGCTGCAGGGGTTCTTGAGGTGGACTCGCTGTCTGTCTGTCCACTGAACAATGAGCTCAAGGACAGTGTTGGGCTCACTATTGTGTTCTTAGATTTAACACTTCACCTTCTAATCCACTTGTTTTCAAGGTAAGACGGTTCAATAATATGTTAAATTCTAAATGTGTCTCTTTGACTGCTCTCAGTGGTTACACAATGACAAGTTGTATCCCATGTTGCTGTTTATGAATCAAGGGATACAGCTTGTGGTGTGTTGAAAATGTGTTGATAGTCTGAAATAGATAATTACATTTTTGATTGAAATTACATGAATAAATTCATAAGAAAACAACCATTTATTTTAGGCTATATAGTTTTACATTTTCTTAAGTATATTGAGCACCTGGTATTAAGGGTAGAGGGAAATATAGACTTCACTGTATGTCTGTACAGTAATAATGAAGAGCTGAACAGTCAGCAGCTGGTTAGCTTAGCATAAAGACTGTAAACAGGGGGAAACAGCTAGCCTGACTCTTTCCTACAAGCCCCTTTATATTGTTTGTTGAATCCATAACAAATACAAAAATGTGCTGTTTTAAGCAGGTTTATGCTATTTGGCTGGGACCAGTAACTTCCTGGAGTCTCCCCTGGTTGCTTGGTAACTGCAGTGCAAAGATATTGTTAAAATAGTTTAATTTTCATATTTTGTGTATGTCCAGATTTAACAAACAAGATATGATGTATTACTGGAGGTGGATTGTGATGCTATGAACAGAGCGAGCAGGCTATTTTAACCAATCATGCTAAGCTAACCAGCTAAATGTAGCGTACCAAACATGTCATTAAACTTTCTGGCAGAAACTATTCCATGTAACAGATACCTTTCATCAATATAGACACAATCAGCATGAAGACCTTGTAATTCAGACAAAAGACAACATTTATTAGTCTGTTTGCAGTGTCGTCAGTCAATATAGTCCAGAATACTACAAAACAGACTTTACATTGCATCATACAAGACAAATCCCTTCCTTTGTAGATTGAACAACAATATGTGAATATCACAACCAAAACATCCCTCAAAAAAATGAGGACATAAGTGTGTTTCCAGTTTTTAAATATTAACATTTACGCTTCAGGAGGAAGTCTCTGTATTCGGATCATAAAATCCAAAAAGCTGTCTGAGCACTGTTAAAATGTTGTGTCGTAACTTTTCATTATAAGGGGCCCGTCAACCAAGGCCAAAAGATACGACAGTGAAATATTCCCAGAAGAGACTTTCAAGTTGTTCCTTCTTAATGTGGCTCCTATTGTGTTGAAAATCATTCATGATTTATTAGTTACTTGTTCCCATTCTCAGTGTCATATTTACATGAACGTGACATACTGATAATTCACAAGGGAGCATGTTCAGTAGTCCAAACGTTCAAAATATATTGTGAATTTAATTGAGAAGACTCAATTATCTGCCATATTTTATATTTTTAGAACATGCATTAAAAATGTCATGGGCAATATGCATTATGGCTGCAGAACCAAATCAACACATAGAGCAAAAACAATCTGTATTTAAATATATCTAATCGCAGAATAAAATGAGAATGAGATATATGCACATACCCAGTATAAAAAAAGCTAACTTTAGGTTGCGTTTACTAAGAAAATAATTTAAAAAAATAAATCAATACAAATTGTTTTAATATCAAGGCATATGCAAGTCATTACGTGTACTCTCATCTGTTCCCAGTGCAGTGGAAGATGTCAATAAACCTGATGTCAAAAATGAGGAGGAGGAGGGGGGGGGCAACCATGTTGACTAACAGATGTCTTACACACACGTATGTGATATACAAGGTCTCTTATGCTTGGCTTCAGCTGAGACAACTGGCATAGAAGCTCCATCTCTGGACACCAGCCAGTGCTAAACACACTTGCTCCCTGTTCTGCTCCTCCTGCACGTTGGCGAGCAGTGGCCTTTATTCATGTGAGGAGGAGGAGGGATAGTCACATGGGTGGGGGCTTGGCTTGAGTGAGTAGTGGGGATGCACCCCTACTCCGCTCCCTCTCAAATGCTGCACAGAGCAGGGATTCCAGCGGAGGCCATCTGTGAGGGATGTAGAGACATGGAGGTAGCCGCTCCTCTCAACAGGAGCAGTTCCCACAGCCCTTAACACTGTTGACGATCTCGTCCTGCAATTTTTTTCTCTCCTCCTCCTTCTGAGACAGACGCTCAGCCGGAGGCTCGGGCGAGCTCTTGTTGCTGTTGAGGATTTTACTGTTCTGGGTGTTCCACAGGTCTGCGTACAAGCTGCCTGGGGTGCTGAGAAGGGCGTGGTGGTCTCCTCGCTCTGCCACTTTACCCTAAAAGGAAGGGGAAGAAAAAAAAAGAGGCAAAAGACATGACACTTCACTCGCAGTGCACATGAAGTTGAAATGAAGAGACCATGAAGACAGAGTTCTATAGTTAGCGTCTCGTCATCACCAAACAACACTGACCACACTCTCTGCGGAGAGTCAGCTCCCCCCTAGAATCCCTGCCGCCTCCCCAACAACTGTTGCTATTCCCCTCGCAAAATAACGGACTCGCAGACACACACGCGTCCGCACGCAACAAACACACACCCCTCCCACACAGTCAAACACAAATGAAGACACCCCTTCCCCCACCTCCCGTGAGCATGCAGGGGTGTTGGCATCATCTTTAGTGCACCCGAGATGAGCACGTGACTGCTTCCGCTCGTTATTTTAATGAGCACCCCAGGCAGTCCTCTGCTGGTGACACCAGCAGCAAACGGCATGGCGACATCACACGCAAACATGCCTCCTCGCCGCGACCCTCTGATCCCTGCCATCTGACTCTGGAAACATGGAACGGCACATGCTCACTCGCCGCAGTTCAAAGAAACCTCCTCTCATTTTATCTTATCCGACTCCAGTACTGGTGGAAAATGTCACTTCATCTGTGTTACATTTCACATTAACTCTTACTTTCCACATAATAACTGACTTCACTGTCTTTTTGTGAGTCACAGTGTCTCAAGCCCACCCTGTTACGTACTGCAGCATTCTTTCTCCTCACTTGGATATTTCTCTGATGCCCAATAAAACAGTGACAATGCACCAAAGAGAGTCACCGGCTCCACATTTCTTAAACACGCGTTATGTCTACAAGGCACCTTCAGCCTGACTTAAACACATCTGACCAAAAACCATATAGATAAACCATTTGTCCATGACAAGACATCCTTAGTCCTGGTTGAGGCTTCATCAGTGTCTGGGAAGCTGGCCCATACATTATTAGTCACTGAGACAAACAAGACACGCCATCTGACCAAAACAGCCAGTCGAGTCTGACTGCTTTAATGAGCCCTTATGGAGAAAATAATACACTCACTTTTACCAACAGTGTCCTGTTGTTGAAGTTAATGAGAAAAGCTAAACAAAGCATGTTTTCAGTACACACATTGTAGAAAGGTATCTCAAAATAAATGAGAAGACGCTTGCTAAATTCTTGTCGCTGGCAGATACAGTGCGCTGAAGGTCACGCTGAGTGCAGGTCGTCCTCCTTCCCTTCCATGCTAATTGGACTGGCAATTAACACGGCGCATGTTTTTACTTGCAAACTCTAAACCATCTTATTATTTGTTTTTTATGAACCTGACATTACAAGTGGAAATGTTAATCAGGGAAGGTATGGGATCAAGTAAAAAAACAATTGGATGCGTTCTTACCTTGCTGAGCACTATAATCTCGTCTGCGTCTACGATTGTGGAAAGCCTGTGGGCAATAAACACTGACGTCCTGTCCTTCACCATCTCCCTCATCGAAGTCAGGATGTTCTGGAAGCAAACAGAGGCAATAGCTTGATCACTTTGTGAGGATTTTAAGTATGCCCTATTCCAAAAGAAAATACTTCGCTGGGTTTTTAATAATGGTGGCCTGAGAAAAGAATAAGGAAACAAGCGCATGCATGACAAGATATATTTGAAAAATGTACTCCCGAACTTTGATTTGAAGTATAAGCTAAGTCAACAGAATGTTACTCAGCAACATCTACCTTCATATATGCTTTTTTCTTTCTTTGTTTAGATATGATAATTTAAAAAAAAAACACCAATGAGATGAAAAGCAACTGAAAAACTCAATTAAACTGCCCCGCTCTTTTTTCTGAACTTCAGAGAGGGCATGCTGAACTTTCTCATTAAATGTAACATTTACAAAGACTGTGGGGTTTAAGCTGAGCTGGAGATTAAGTAGAAGAAAACAGTGGCAGGTGGCAGGGGAGAACATGGGGGTGGTGTGTCTGTGTGTGTGTGTGTGTGTGTGTGTGTGTGTGTGTGTGTGTGTGTGTGTGTGTGTGTCTGTGAGGGAGGGGGGGGGGGCTTCTATGTGACAGCACATATGTGATGCAGGACTGAGCTGAATTATTGTGCACCTATAGCAGGAGTGGGTGTTTGTTCTGCAAAATGTGTATGCAAGCACGGGGAGGTGTCAGCCCCTACGTGCGCCACTCAACGGGCATTTGTGGGCAAGTTAGGTATGCATCCCTGTGTCTGTCAGAGGGTGTGTGTTCATACACTGTCAAGCCCACCTCTTCTGTGATAGAGTCGAGGGAGGATGTGGCTTCGTCATACAGGAGGATGGGTGGATTCTTAAGTATCGCACGGGCGATGGCGACGCGTTGCTTCTCCCCTCCTGAAACCAAATGAATGATGTCATAAATAAAAGCAAACCAGGTTGAAGCCAAAAGGGTTGAAATATGTAAAGATACACTCTGGCCCTGCTCATCAGACTTCAAACGGATGAATGTGACGAAGAAACAGCAGGATGCAAAGATTTCTCCACTGTGTCTGATTGTCTTTATTACATATGAGCTATGCGTGGCCTCTTGAAACCAAGCAGCGTTCAGCTGATATAAATATTGCTGGCAGTGGAGAAAGTTAGGAGCCTCACAGCCCAGACTGCCCCCTCCCCCTGAAAAAACTCATTGGCAGCCGTCACGTACAGTGAAATTAATGAGAAGTTAGTCATGTCTTTATTTTGTCCGTTCTCTCACTCAGTCACTCCACAAAAATAAATCTGTGCTGCCAGTAATTGCATCTTGATTGTTGAGTGAAAGTGCTCACACACTCTGCGTGTTAAACGCTGTGTTAACGTGGGCTAAATGAGTTGCAGAGTGATGCTAGGAGCCAAATACTACACAGTCGTGTGTTATCACCGCAGATCAAATGAGGCAATGTGCCATTAAACACGTTCACACACGACACTGAATAAGACAACAAAATAACAATGGTGCAGCTACAGATTACGTCTCATAATGAATCTCATGAAATAAAGGTCAAATTTAATAATGTAATTAGGTTTAATCATTTCTTTCCCCAAGACAACAGCTCATAATTAAAGTCTTAAAAGTATTTTTGGACTGAAACTGAAATTTTAATATAATCTAGAGCTGTGCTAATTTTAATATTCCTTACTTCTTGGCAGCAGATGGAAGACAAACGAGTGCTACAGGAAGGAGTCCTTAAATCTAAAACCCAGTTAACTCGTTTCAAAATCAATGGGTTTTTTTATTTTTTATTCTAGATTTTGGAAAGATACCTGAAAAAAAGGTCTGTGGTTAACACAAGCCAAAACGATAATTAACATTTTGTTCAACGACATAAATTACATCAGTAAGCACTGCTCGGGTGAATTTGCTGTTGCTATCAAGTGGCTAAATGAGACTACAAAACGTCATCATGCCCCCTAAGCTGCCTTCACATCTGTATTGGGTTTGTACTTGCACTCATGGGACCGTGGTATAATTTGTTTGTAGCCGAGTATGAAGCTTTTTACTGGTCGGTTGGATTCATGGTTGAAAAAGAAAAATTCAATTAAAAAAAAATCATACAAATTGAGTTAATTTGTCAAGATTGTCACAAGTATAAGAATAGTGAGAGGAAGATTTAGGCTGCTGTACTTTGACCATGTTTACAAAGTGTACCTTCAAATCTTGAACTGTACAAACTAACGCAATCAAATATGTTAGATTCAATACTTCAAGACCAATAATGAGACAATATTTCAAACTCACGATGCTTTCTTTAAATGGTGGCTGATCATATAGTATGTAATGCAGTTATGAGTTCAGCTACAAGAGATGCACCAGTGAGATGCGGTCAGATTTTAGTGAAGATTTGGAATATCTGAAAAATAAATATTTAATCCGTATTATGATAATATTATACCCCATATCACAATATCACATTGGAGATGAAATTATTAGTTGATTAATCTGCAAATTTCATTAAAAAAATAATTGCTTAAGTCAATCACCAAACAAACTGAATTGTCAAGTGTGAATTTTCGGCTTTACTTTTTTGTACATTACAGTGAATTTAACATGTTTTTATGAATGAAAGCAGTTACTTTAAGAAGAGAATCAACATATGAATAAATAATGAAAGTAACTGCTAGTTGCAGCCTTATACTAGAACAATATACTGAAATAAAAAGGTGCATTTGGTATGACAGCTGTCTCACATGCTCCAGTAGTTTCTTTCCTCAGGCCTTCTGGGTCCTGAACCAATAACTTACACCATCTATGACTCATAATTATAAATCATCCACCTGCCGTACATTGCATATATTAAATGCACCAGTTGTATTGCTTCAATTCTTCCAAAACACACTTATTTGTTTCTCTGAAATGTGCCGATATACTGATTAATTGCCTCTTTGTAATATATTGTTGTCCTGTGTATAATTGTGTTGAGATGAATATGCATGACAGGTTTAATACTAGGAAGAGATGGGTTTTAAAATAATTTCTGGGTTTCAAAGGTTTTAACATAGTGTAGCATCCAGGGAAATACACAAAACAAACAGCTCTTTTACTTTCTTCTGCAGAAGAGACCATATTTAAACAGTAGTATAAGGGTGCAGCAAACCTGACAGCTTGAGGCCCCGCTCCCCAACCTGGGTGTCATAGCCATGGGGCATCCTGAGGATAGCATCATGGATGCCTGCAAGACGTGCCACTTGGTACACCTCCTCTGGAGTAGCATTGATGTTCCCGTACTGCAGGTTGTAGAAGATGGTGTTGTGGAACAGAACGGCATCCTGACAACAACAGTTAGAGAGAAAAAAATTATGCTTCAGAGAATATTATTATTGCAGCAGAGGACTGCAGCTACAAAGACAAGGGTAGGAGGGAGGAAGAGAACGAACGCAAATGACAAAAATACTGTTCATGTACCATCTGTTCAGATCAGCCTCTGAGCTCACTGCAGTGAAAAACTGAACAGAATTCGGCTTATTTCTAATGCTGTTGTGAACTAGTAAAGTTGATTTGTTGTATACTGCCCCCTTGTTGTATATAATAATTAATAATAACTCAAATACAGTACATCTATTAATGAGAAGTCATATTAAACAGTTTCATTTGTGGGGAAGAAACTCCCAATAAAGAAAGACAATCAATGTGGTTTTGATAAAAAAATAGTTTGTGTGTTTATTGTATTGTGTGGGTTGTCACAGACCTGAGGTATGACCCCCAACGACCTTCTCAGGCTGTCGAGGCTGATGTCTCGGATGTTCTGCCCTGCTATGTAGATGTTCCCCCGGTGGGGCTCATAGAAGCGGAACAACAGCCGCATAATGGTGCTCTTTCTGCAAGCAGACGTGGAACCGATGGTCAGCATCATTCTGTCTGTGAGCTGCACCGCCCACAATCTACTGATGATATCTGATGATAAGACTGTCTGCACACACACATGAGATGACACACACCTGGCCAAAGGTTTGACAGTCAGTGTACTTCTATGAAAGGTGACCTACCCTGACCCGCTGCCACCAACTATAGCCACCTTCTTCCCAGCAGGCACTTCGAAAGACACTCCTGCTAAGACTTTCTGGCCCTCCAGGTATTCAAAATAGACGTCCTCGAAGCGGATTGTTGCCTCCTGCGGTGTGATGGCTAATGGTGGGGCGAGATCCCTCTCCTAGAGAAAACCATCAGAGGGTTGAGACAGCCGAAACGGCAAGAGGAGACGGATACAGAATAGCCACTGGCAGACGAGGCCCGGCATGATGCAACGTTACTCCAACACCTTGTAAAGGGGAATAACGCTGGAGCACAGAGCCATGGGCTGCATAAAGCAGAGACATTCACAGCCAATTCCAGAGGTCGTTTCAACTGAATCTTCAGACGCTGCCCTTCATGGTAACTAAAGGATCAATAGGCGTGAAAAACTTTCGGTACATACTAAGCTGAGCCACAGTGCTGAGATGCAGCCAAGGTCAGCAGTGAATAAAGCGCTTTCCTTGCCCTGAGAGTAAAAGCCCGTTCTGTTCCGTTCCTATGTATCTGATAACAACATAATAATCACCCACAATCCAACTCAGCCAGTTAATACATAGTCCATTAGTATAAACAAATGA